>NC_142173.1:10543718-10843718 GCF_029865625.1 Vigna umbellata
CACTTAAATATGTTTAATGAATAAACTTTCAAGAGAAAAGTCACTTTAAAGAACTCTTTTATTTATGAAGTACTTTTTTGGTGTAGATTTAGAATGTTAAAATATGTGATTTTGGTTTCGTTTGGGTTTTTTTGACTTGTTAGAATTCAAAGAAAAAATTAAAATAAATAGTTTTACAATTTTATTATAGGTAATTTTTTTATTGTAGGTAGTTACATGAATTTATAAAAATAATTGTAAATTTTAAAGTATTCAATAATAACATAATTAATACTAATAAGCGTGAACTAGTAATGAAATGTATATATAAAAAATAATTATAAATTTGTTTAAAATACAATTTCTTTTTATTAATAATTATAAATCATAATGATTATGATTTTATGAGTAATTAATTAAAAATACACAAATAATACAACTTAAAATATATATAATTTTGTAAACATCGTATTAAAAATATTATGTTGCGGTTATATTTAGAAACAAGAAGTTATGTGATTATTTTGAAATTTTAAAAAAAAGTTATTCAATTATTTGTTTTATTTAACTATAAAAAAATAAATTATTTTTTATTTATTAAAGTAGAAAATTATCTAATTAAAATATGACACCAAAATAAGTTGTGTATCCTATCTATAAAATAAATCAGTGAAAATACACGAGCGTGTATCAAACTTTTTTATCGTGGTAACTAAAAATAAATATTTATTTCTTATCATAATTAATAAAATGAAAAGTATTATTATATTTTAAAATAAATTTATTCATAGGAAGTATGTAGAAATCATTTTTATGATTTTTATCAAAGATAGTCTTTTATTATAAGTCAATTGAGTTTCAAATGAGTAATCATAACATTTAAGGGATAAAATAATAAAATAAAATATATTGATAAGGCTGATCAGGAATTCTGTACGATAAAAATGATAGCTATAAAATGGTTACGAAGTATTATATAGATATAAATAATTATGATGGCAATGAACACATGTATCCATGTCCACTCTTTTTTATAATAATAATAAAAAACAAAAAGTGTATCCTATCCTAATTATTACAATAAAAGATATTATTAAAAATATAAAAAATATGTCCATAAAAAATAATTATAAACAAATAAGTTTCATAATTTTATAATAAGTATAAGATCCAGAAAAAATAAATATTTAGAAAGTGGTGAGCATAAACATCATTAATTAAATTAAGAAAAGTTGCATATCAGTGGAGTGTAACTGAGTTGGTTAAAATTTCTTATTATGGATAATGAACATATTTGATTCTTGTTGTCTATATGTTTGTTTGGTTTGGTGTGTTTATTTTTAAGTTGTGTGGGGTGTGTTTAAGGTAAAATTAACAAACATATTCTTAGATTTTGTGAGTAGAAAATTAACATACTAAATAAAGTATAAAGTAGTTTAGGAAAAATTAAAATAAAATATATTATTGATGAACTTATCAACAATAAGATAATTTTATTTTTATTATATTATGAAAATTATGAGTTAGGGATTAGGTATGTCTCCTAATTATGTTAAGGTAAAAATCCTAAACCTTAGAAAAAAGAAAAAGAAACATTGAAGGTGTCGTGAAAGTGAGTTTGATTGAGTGAAAAATGTTTGTAAGAGTTTGGAGGTGTTGTAGAAGAGCATTATTTATTCAAAGAAAAGGCTGAGTGGGAAACTGGGTAAGGGGAATTATCCTTATTGTTACCAATAAGTTAGATCAAAGTGTTAAAAGATATTGACGATGAAGTACCGAAAGATTTGAAGAACCATTTACATGTTTGGATGAAATTCATTTGTAATTTATTAAACAGTATTTAGCCAATTGCGCTACTGTAAACCAGGAGTGGTGAAACTCATTAACTTATTAAAGTTAGTGGAACTCTTTAAGAGTGTTTAAAAGAGAACTGGAAGCTCAAGTTGAGTAAATCATTATAAAATGAGCTTATCTCTTCTCTCTTTTTACTGTGTTTTTAAACGTTTTTAAAAATCCTTAAGTACTATTCTATTTGCAGACAATCCAACTCCTGCAAACAACGTCTAACACTATTTGCAAAAAGTTTTCAAATTTTATTCAAACTCTCTTTTTTAGAGTTTTCCTTTTATTTTATAATCAATGTCATAACCCTTGTATAGCTCACTAACTTTTAAGTGTCCAATGGTCCCAAAGTGGCGTCTGACACTTTGGTCCATTAGAGCTTGCTGTTTTGGGTTTTCCACTTAGAGCCCAATGGTTGTATGGTATCGTCCAATGCTATCAAAGATATAAAAGAGTTTTAACATTATTTAAACTAGTTCATTTCTTGTTGGGTCTATCGAGGAGAAAATTCATTGAAGAGATACACTACTCTTTATCCAAAACCTTAAGACAATGAGTTAATGAATATTCAACCTTATATGGTACTCTACTTTTTCATTTCTACCCAATGTGAGACTTAGACTCACACTTGAAATCCTAACATATTTAAGTTATTTCAATATTTTCTTATATCATACGGGCTCATTCCTTTTCAAAAATGTAAATATCCTAATGCACTAATAATTTGTTTTTCATCTCATCTCTTTATAAAAAATGCACTCCAATTACTTAATTCAACACAAGAAAAAACAACTCAATAGAACAACTCAAAAATCATCCCATCCAAAACAATCACAAATATTTAGCACAACCTTATCATTAAAAGAAATCAAATCATGGATTCCAACATGAATAAATAAAAAACATCTAAAAACAAAAATCAAACAATCAACCAAACTTCAAAGGTTCTCGTCACATGCATTTCATTGTTATCAAAACCTTAAAACAATTGTATTTTAGAATCTTTACTAATTTCCTTACCTGAAGACAATTTATTATTAAACAAATATTTAAGGTTAAAAAATAGTGCTACCTCAAATTAGAAACATATATAAATGTATAAACTAAACCAAAATTTAGTACATAGTAAATTAAGTTGAGAAGATCGCTCTTCTCAACTGTCTTTATTAAGGTTGATGATTAAAGCATTATAAAAATAAAAAAGTTAACAAAATAAATAAAAACTAACTTTATAAAATTGATGTGTACAGTATAAAATATTAACCGAGTGGTTACAAACAACCAACTGGATATTCAGGTAATCTGTTTATATCTTATTCTGTTTATATTTTATTGGGTTTATATCAGCTTAGGATCCATGAGGTAAATTATAAATACAAAGCCAGGGCCGAAAGCCAGGTACGTTCCACTTACGCATTATTTACTCTACGTTACTCTCAAATATTCAATAGTGATAATCATTCACTAAATATTCAACCAAGAGCCGAGGCTCTTCAAATCACACGCCTAACTTGGGCGTCGGAGTACCTTTTGCAGGTACATCCTCCCTCGTCAAGAAAGAGACCAATCGGTTTGTGCCAACACCGATCGACCAGTAGCAGGAGTTTGGAAGCGAGCGAGCGTCCCAGACACGTCAACAGGTTAGTTTCTCGGTCCCAAAAATATCCACCGAAACATTTTGGCGCCCACCGTGGGGCCGAGCGACAAACCCAACGGTGACCACGAGGAGCATGGAGGAACAACAAAGCTGAACGGTAAAGTCCGTCCCCTAGGAAGCACTCTACGTGAATCATCATCTCTACGTGAGACGTCATCCACAAGATAAGTATTTTTTGAAATATGAATATTTCATAAAATATCTAATTTATAATAGATATTATAACAACTATTTTATATAGATATTTTAAATATATATAGTATAATCCATAATATATTATATGATATATGATATATTATATATATTATAGTATATAACTATAAATATAGTTATCTAATTATTATAACCGAAACATTTTTTGGCATGATTAAAATAGTCAAAGAAATTGTTGTGTTAGAGATAACTATCAACAACAATATTATAAAATCTCAAGACGGTTTTGATACCTTGTCTATTATATATGTTATTTATTCGGTGCAATTCATAAGATCTGGTAATCGAATCATTTATTATACGGTTATATACCATAATATATATCATCATGAGAATTTCAGCAAGACAACATCTTGAAGAAATATATATCAAAATCCACGCCATCAATTATGCAAGTGCAGACTAAGATCTTGTCATAAACGAACTTCATGCTTAAAGTATCATGGAATTCAATAAACGAAGGGAAGTCTCCTATTGCAAACACTAATTACCAATTTCGTCAGCAAAGTTCATAATTAACGATCAAGTCCAAGACCGAGCGGTAAATCCCTCTCGAGAGAGAGGTAAAGCCCTCTCAATGACGAACGGTAAATCCCGTTCACTAGGAAACACTCCTAGCTCAAAGCAGAGGTAAAACCCTCTCAAAGCCGAACGGTAAAGCCCGTTCCCTAGGAAGCACTCCTAGGTCGAAGACCGAGCGGTAAATCCCGCTCGGCAGAGAGGTAAAGCCCTCTCAAAGCCGAACGGTAAAGCCCGTTCCCTAGGAAGCACTCCTAGCTCAAAGCAGAGGTAAAGCCCTCTCAAAGAACGAACGGTAAAGCCCGTTCCCTAGGAAGCACTCCTAGGTCAAAGACCGAGAGGTAAATCCCTCTCGGTTCATGTTGAAGGACGAGCGGTAAATTCCGCTCGGTTAATGTCGAAGGCCGAGAGGTAAATCCCTCTCGGTTCATGTTGAAGGACGAGCGGTAAATTCCGCTTGGTTAATGTCGAAGGCCGAGAGGTAAATCCCTCTCGGTTCATGTTGAAGGACGAGCGGTAAATTCCGCTCGGTTAATGTTGAAGGCCGAGAGGTAAATCCCTCTCGATTAATGTCGAAGGCCGAGAGGTAAATCCCTCTCGGTTCATGTTGAAGGACGAGCGGTAAATTCCGCTCGGTTAATGTCGACGGCCGAGAGGTAAATCCCTCTCGGTTCATGTTGAAGAACGAGCGGTAAATTCCTCTCGCTTAATGTCTAAGGACGAGCGGTAAATCCTGCTCGGTTAAAGTCGAAGGCCGAGAGGTAAATCCCTCTCGGTTCATGTTGAAGGACGAGCGGTAAATCCCGCTCGGTTAAAGTCGAAGGCCGAGAGGTAAATCCCTCTCGGTTCATGTTGAAGGACAAGCGGTAAATCCCGCTCGATTAATGTCAAAGGCCGAGAGGTAAATCCCTCTCGATTCATGTTGAAGGACGAGCGGTAAATCCCGCTCGGTTAATGTCGAAGCCCGAGAGGTAAATCCCTCTCGGTTCATGTTGAAGGACGAGCGGTAAATCCCGCTCGGCTAATGTCGAAGGTAGAGAGGTAAATCCCTCTCGGTCAACGTAGAAGACCGAGAGGTAAATTCCTCTCGGTTCCTGTTGAAGGACGAGCGGTAAATCCCGCTCGGTTAATGTTGAAAGTCGAGCGGTAAAACGCTTTCAATTCCGCAAACGCAGCCTCCCTCAAACTCATCAGTCCTATAGTTAACCACGGCTAAAGCCAAACGCTTAACTCGGACTTGGGGGGCATAGTGTACAGTATAAAATATTAACCGAGTGGTTACAAACAACCAATCGGATATTCAGGTAATCTGTTTATATCTTATTCTGTTTATATTTTATTGGGCTTATATCAGCTTAGGATCCATGAGGTAAATTATAAATACAAAGCCAGGGCCGAAAGCCAGGTACGTTCCAGTTACGCATTATTTACTCTACGTTACTCTCAAATATTCAATAGTGATAATCATTCACTAAATATTCAACCAAGAGCCGAGGCTCTTCAAATCACACGCCTAACTTGGGCGTCGGAGTACCTTTTGCAGGTACATCCTCCCTCGTCAAGAAAGAGACCGATCGGTTTGTGCCAACACCGATCGACCAGTAACAGGAATTTGGAAGCGAGCGAGCGTCCCAGACACGTCAACAGGTTAGTTTCTCGGTCCCAAAAATATCCAAAGAAACATGATGGATTCAAAATATTCCTTTTTACTCTTTTTAATCTAACTGTTGTATGATTAATTTCTAAAATAGATGTGATTAGCGGAAAAAAAAAAAAAAACACTATGGGCGGTGCACACGAAAGGTATGAGAGGGATGAAGGTTTTATCTTTTCTTTCTTATTCTTATCACTATTAGTATATTATATTATTATATAATATTATATTATTAAAACTTTAACTATCGTACAAAGTCATTGATTTATATATATATTATTCTCCCTTACCATAAAGAACTGTTCATCTTTTAACGAAACAAAAAAGTATTAGATTTTATAGAATTCTCATTATGAACAATCATTCACTTTGTATTAATATTCAGGACTCTATTAAACTACGAATGAAGGATGGTGGAGAATATTTAGATTAAATCGAAATCGTTTACTGAAAAAACCTATAAACCGTGTATTAAAAAGATTAAAAGAAAAAAAAAAGTATCTTTTATCCAGCTAAATTTAGGGTATCTACTCTAAATTTAGGCAATGGTTTAATATGCAACAATTAATTATGTAGAGAAAAGGAAAGGTGTGAAGAATGGTGAACCATGTTTTTTGCCCTACTTTTACTCTTGTGAGAGTTATTGAAGACACATCTAGCTTCAAATACCTCATTTCCATTGAACCCTCTTTGTAGAAGGGACATTTTAACATTGCTCTAAAAGTTCTAACTCAACACCCAATTGACATGAAAGTTCCCACCCTCCTTACTAGGGCATAGACATCTCCAAAAGGTGTTAAAGAAGCAAACAATTTCTTGAAAATCCCAATTCCAAGAGTCAAGTTCACAACTTGAATCACTCATGGAAGGAAGGGAGGTAAGCTTGTCAATGAATATTGTGCTGGATTTTGGATGGGAGAGGCTAGAACTTCTTTTTCAAAAAATTTAAAGTATTACTCCATATATATTTTTTATCACCCATTTCAAATTAATCGTTTTTACAACAATAAATGGTTAATGGAACAAATAAATAGACCAGATTTAGGATCATCATTACCATTTACTTGTGTATAAAAATGCATGCACGATATATACTTTCATTTCATTTAGGAATTCCTTCCTTCTCTTTTTACTATCCAATTTTTAGAAGATTTTTATTTATTTATTTATTTATTTATATGTCCTTTGTAGAGATCAGTATAATTTTAATTATTATTTTAATAATTGTGTTCTCACTTTTCATTTAATCTCTAAATAATTTGCATTTATATGTATTATTAAAATAGAAATAATATACACACTCATGAAAATATCAGAATGAAAAAAATTATTATAAAGAAAATTGATAGATAAAAATTTCTACAATTTTCATGTTCCAATCCTGGTCTTTTTATACTTTATAGCATTTTTATTATGACAGTGCCCTATCTTTGGACAGATAGAAAAAGTGAAATGTATCATATAGTTCGTGAATATAACAAAAGTGGTACTCTTAATTAACTAAAAAAAAAAATACATATTTGATTTCATTGAACTTTTTCATTATTGGTATAATATTTTTATTTCAGAAAATTAAAATATTAATATGGGCTTTATGAATTTATATTTTCAATATGATAAAGACAATTGCTAATATAGAAAATGGCATACTATTTCATCAATTGTTGATATAATGCATTGTATCACTAATGTATATTAGCAATGAATGCTTAAGTTAATGTCATTTTTAATTTAAAATTAATATTTTCAGGGTTCTACTGTACTTCCTTTTAATTTTATGTCTCTACATCATACCATTACATTACTAATTACTAATAGTGGTAATTTTAATTTTAATTTTAATTTTAATTTTAATTTCACTAAATGTCTAACCAAACTTTCTCTCCATGCAGCAAGGTTCCCTCTCAGTACACATGACCTTATATATCACCATGTTGTGGAGTATCATAGAAAATAAACAAACTCAAAACATGGGAATGTTTCCCATTAAAACTTGGTCAATAAACTTTTTAGAATGAGAAATGAATCCCATTTTAGCTTTTTTATTCTTGTTCACTTAACCAAATTACATAAACTTCCAGCAATAATATTAATTAATAAGGAGCATACGTTCTTCTTCTTATTATGTCTTGAGCTTGTGTTGGTTGATGTGCATTGATTAATTAAGGGGGGCATTAACCAATACAAGGCGATGATGATTGAACCTTATTAGCTTACACATAAATTTAAATTTTAAGCAACTAATAATAAAGCTTTTTCACATTAAATTATATAATCCACTAATTTTATAGTTGTAGAAGTCGATTATTCATTTTCTTATAAACGTTTATAGATAAATAAATCTATATATGTTAGAGTTTGATAGAAACCTTGAACTTGTATTGGTTAATGTGCATTGATGAGGGGGTATTAACCAATACAATTCAAAGGGATTCAATAACTTTATTTTCTCTCTAATTCATATCAATGCACTTTGTATATATATATGCATTTTTAAAAACTGAGAAAGAAAGTTACTAAAATGATCCTATTTTTCATTATTTGAATGTATGCAGAGAAAACCTACAAAGATGTCTGTGCCTCAATTTGGAGGGTGGGAACACAAGGCAGCAGGAGTGCCCACTGATTATTCAATGGTGTTCAGTCAAGCTAGGGCAAACAGAAAGACTCAGAAAACTGATTTAGCTGAAGTCAAACGTTTAAGCCTTGGAAATGAAAGGGATAACCTAAATGGCAACCATCGTCATGGAAATGGACATGGTCATACACATGGTGGTCATACACATACACATGAACATGGGCATGCACATGGACCTGGACCTAGTCATAGGCATGACAAGGAAGATCCACCTTTCACAGTGAGTCCTTAATCCTTGGTTACTTTACTATTAAAGTTAGTTTATCATTTAGGTTTATTATTACTCTTTGAAATTTTCTTCTCAAGAATTTGACTTTCCAATTATTGTGTTATCTATGCTTTTTTCCTCTTTTTTACAAATATTACACCTAGTTTTGATCCATGCCCCCTTAATCAATGCACATGGATCAATAGGGTGTAGTATTTTCAAAACTAACAAATGCAAAATGATTTTCCCTTTTTTCTATGTTATAATCTAAAAAAAATCCTCTTGACCCCAATATGATATAGTTTATGGACACTACAATAAATTACAAACCATAAATATAGAAATAAAAGGTACAGAAAAGGAAATGAAGAGATGTGTATAAGTTAAGGCAGAATGTTCAAAGGTAACAAAACAAACTATATAGTATGATTACCTCACTAAAAAAATGTCAAGTCCTATTAACTTCTATCAATACAGGCTAGAAATCATTGCTACATTTGGGTGGATTAAAAAGCTACAAAAATGAGAGAAAAAAAAAAGAAAAAAATATTCTAATTTTTTCTTTGAAAAATTAACTTAAATTTAAAAATTTAGATAAAAAAATGTAATATATTTAAATATGGATTAAATATGTTTTTAGTTCATAAACTTATACACAATTGGAATTCCTTCCTATCTCAAGCTTTGATAAATTTTGGTCTCCAAACTTTAAATATAAATGGATATAATTCTCTTAACCTAACAACATTAACTTTTTGCCTTAGATGTTTTGGACTTATATTTGAGTTGTTTATACTATTTGATATATTTTAATTAACTCTAATGTCAACTTTAAACATCATTTAACACTAAAAAAATAATTGTGTTAAAAGAACTATATTCATTCACTTTTAAAGTTTGGAGACTAAAATATATCAAATTTGGGACAATAATGAACTCCAATTTCACGTATAAGTGTAGGGACTAAAAAATCATATTTAACCTTTTAAATATCTATTGAGAAGAAATATTCAAGGAAAAACTATAAATCAATATTTAAGAAAAGAAAAGAGTAATAACAAAGTTATGAAGAAGAAGAGAACTTTCTTATAGCTAACAAAATCATAACCTATAAAATTGAAAATTCTAATATAACAAGTTATCAATCCTATAATTCGTTATCCTATTGCACATAAATATTGAAAGATGATGGAATAAATATAAACACTTACTCTACTTAGCTAGATGTCAAGGCACAATATTTCCATCACCAAAAGTGAAATGAACAAGTTGAGTTAACTTCAAGTCATATAACCCTCTAGTTAGGATGATGAACATTTTCCATTACAAAATTACTATAGTCTTAATAGTTGGATTAACATTGATGTAGAGGTTGAAACGGAATTGAGAAAATTACCTTGACTATTCTAGAAGATATCACCATAAGAGACACTATTAGAGTTACCACAAGAAGCACCATTTGTATTCCTTTTAGTAAAAATTGCTAAAGAAGGAAACCAATTGGCTTCAATTATCCTTAGTGCAAAAGAAGGATAAATAAGAATTTAAAGAATAGAAAATCATTCATATCATTACATTTACATAATCTCCCTTAGAAGAAAACTTCAAATTTACTTTAGAAAACATTGACCAAAGGACAAATTTGTTATCACACTAGAGATAATTTTTCATTTTCCAAGTCATCCAAAGATTTCGATCACAATAGAACTCACTATACTCATCATGAGGTTTGCATTCATGAAATCCAACAAATTTGAACTACTAAATTTAAGCCTCAAAAGGATAATAAAAAATAAATTTTTATTTTCTTCATCTTTACCATAAAAATTGAAAGAATATACCATTTAAAGACCACTTTTATACACAAATAGTCATTAATAGGTAGCCCATTATCTATCAGACTCCAAAAAAAGAAAGAACAGTGTGGAAGATGGCTTAAGACCAAAATGTTTTATATCTTCAATTTTTTGTTGGATGGTCGTACACATACAACAAAGACAAATTAAAAGAAAAACATCATTCTAAGCTAGTTTTCAAAGTAGTTGTTCTTTATGAACACTCTTAGAAAGTCAAATTTTATTCTATCTTAACATTACAAAATCAACTTGTATGGTAGGTTTGCATCCACTTGTATCCTATAATTCAAACATTTGTAGGCAATAAAGGGTCACTAACACATCCCCTCACATCAACGTCTGAGCACCTTGATCATCGAAATACAAGGTGTAGGCTATTATGCCATATTAGAAAATAAACATAAAGTCTAGCTTAACCTCACAAAATCAGTTCATAATAAGGGTGTTACACTCACTTATCTATTATAATGTGGTTGTATATTTAGTCAATGCAAGATTTTCAAAACAACTCCTCATGTCAAGGACTAAGTATCTTATAATTTTGTCATATTTCTTATTGATGTGGAATTTCTAACATAAGTCTTCACAATATGAACTGAACATCTCAACCATGGGGGCTCATTAGGCTTAACAAACTTTTATTAAATAGACTCTGATACCATTTTAAAATATTGACTTTAAGCTTAAATAAATTTCAAAAAATTGACTTGTAAGATGAGGTATACATCAACTTATATAGATACCATTTTAAAATATTGACTTTAAGCTTAAATAAATTTCAAAAAATTGACTTGTAAGATGAGGTATACATCAACTTATATATTATAATTTAACCATATTTCTAGTTAACAAGGGATCTCTAACAAACACTTTCCTATAGAACCACGACTTTCTCATTTAAAATTAGAAGTTTATGCCATATAGCTGGGGATTTTTTGAGATCATTCACCTTCAAAATCCTTTAAGTGGCAATAAGTTGATTTTTTTATCAACAAAAAAAAATATAAAAAATAAGTGTACTTGAGCTACCCTAATTCATATGCAAACTTTATCTGCAAATTTAAAAGAAAAGGAAGATATCCTTAAATTCCCTAACAAAAACTACCTGCCAACAAACTAAGATGAAACATTGATCCTCATCTAAGAATCAAGGACACAATATTTTCTTGGTGAGAGACAAAAGTAGTTAAGAAATATTAGAACAAATCACATCATATAATTCTTAGAATGCAGTTGTCACATGAACAAAGTTAATATGACTTTCTGTCGGACTCAATGTTCTTTGTTGTGCTGTTACAACCATTGTTGAATTCAACCTTGCTTCCTTCTTCTTAAGCTTCTAACTCATTGTTGTATACACCAACTCCTAAACAACTCCATTAATGATTCGCATTTCTCCCTAGTCTATATCTATATAGAGAACAAAAACTCTAGACTATAATATCTAGGTGTTAATTCAAAAATTTCATAAGGAACTATGTTTGTTCATTCCTCATTCTTTTACCTGTTTTTCATTGACCAAGTTCTTTAATTATATTGTTCATGTTTGTTCCATCATCTCAAGGTTCCTTCTCTTCTTGCACCCTCTATCTACCAGTCTCCCACATAACGTTCAATTTTCTTCTTCTTATTGTATTCATTGTCAGCCTTGCATTTTACATTCTGGTATTGTAAAATTCCTTTCTTATATATGGGATACATACACCTACCTGAAAATGAAAAATTTTCCTTTGTGATTTTATTCTTCAACCATGCCCAAAATCTTAACTAAAATTTCCTCTACATCAACATTAGCCTTCAGAAAGATGATATTGTTCCTCTCAAGTTCCCTAGACTTCAAATGAAAACAATCCACACCTCTTCCATATCATATTCCATTTATAGTTGAGTTTCAATATAACTAAGAAAAAGTGACTTATAGTTTCCTTTTGGACTCCACACAGAACACAAGCATCATTGTTCAATAATACTCTTTTGCGCCTAAGAATTGTTTTGTAGGCATTTGATATAGCATGACATGCAAAATATTATGTTGATGGGATGGTTTTTACTCTCCATAAACTATCAAAGAATTTTGAATTTTCTCCATTACAAACTCCCTACAACTTTGTGTATGCCATTTTAACCGTATACACCTTATCTTTCACCATCAACCCGCATCCAATATCAGCTCGTCCCTTGTTAAACATTATCCTTTCAATGTCTTCTATAAGGCTTTTTCCATTCAAACCATTCTCTCTTCCAGCACATATCACATTCCCATATATTAACTTCCCATTTCACACATTTACTTATTTTTAATTCTTATTCCCAAGCCATACATCTTCCCAAAACATTATCGTAGTTCCAACACCCACTTTCTAGGTCATACTCTCCTCAAACTAGGTTTTCTCTTCACATGGTCCGCATCCACCACCGAAACTTCCACGACTCACTCTTTATTTTATGCTAGCTTCTCCATGATCCGAATTTGGACTCCAAAATATCCTTCCATAATCCTTGCCCTTCTATACCTAATTTTCATTTCCACTTATCCAAGAGTTCTACATTGAACAACTTCATATCTTTAATTCCATGTCCTCCATCACCTTTTGGTTTACATAAGGTTGCGCATTTTACCCATGTTATTTTAATCCCATTTGCTCACCAACCCCACAGAGATTTTTTGTATACTTTCATGATCTACTCACTAATGCAAGCTATCATATTAAAGAAAGACATATAATATAGCAATATAGATGTGAGGAAAAATTTAGGTATGCATACTATCCCCCAACGAAGGCTAAGAGTCTTCCTTTCCACCAAGTTAGTTTTTTCTTGACATTGTTCACTATTGGTTCCCAATTTTTTTTCTTGGATTTTCACAACACTTATGCCAAGATACTTGAATGGAACATTCATTAGTCCATAATTCAAACTGATGGAGCTTATTTGTAACTATCTCTCACCTACACCTACACCTTTTAAACTACTCTATTGGAAATTAGCCCTTAAACTTGTGGCAAGTTAAACACCTCAAAATAATTTTCACTACACCTATATTCTTAGCTCATGCCTTACATATGAACAATCTATCATCCACAAACTACAACATATTAATGTTAATATCTTTTCTGCTTATTGTTATTCCTTCTAACATTTTATTCTTATTAGCTTGCCTAATTATACCTGAAAACTATTATGCCACTATTAGAAACAAGAAAGGTGTGGGTGGATCACCTTGTCTAAGTCCTTTTGCTGGAATAAACTCCTAAGTTGGATTATTGATAACAAGGACTGAAGTTATAGAGGATTGAAGACAAGCTCTTATCAAAGTAATAAACTTATAATAGAATATTAATTTTCCCGCCACCATATAGCAGAAAGCAATCCATTTTCATTGAGTCATATGCTTTTCAAAATACAATTTGACTATTGTACATTGTTTTCTATTATATTACACTTCTTTAATTACTTTGTTAACAACTATAACACTATCAAGTGAACCTCTATGCTTAAGAAAGCATATTGTGTACCATCAATTATTTTAGTTAAAATCTTCTTAAGTTTGTTAGATAATATTTTAGATTTTATCTTATATACACACCCACCAATGAAATGGATTTCAATTCATGTACGAATATAAGGTTTTCTAATCTTGGTATTAGGGATATAATAAAGGCATTGTACCTCTTTCTTGGGTAGAGTTATTTGACTAAAATTCATTTATAACTTATACACATCGTTACCCTAAGATTTATAACTTTGTCTATCCTTCTACCTTCATACCTCTTCTTTCCTTTAGTTTCCTTATTGCAATTGGGGAGACATAGTACTAATGAGATATGAGTCCAACCATATACAAGATTGACACCACTCTCTACCCAAAATCTTAAGGCAATGAGTTAATGGGTGTTTCATCTTTATATAGTGCTTTACTTTCTCATTTCTATCCAATGTGGGACTTAGACTTACACTTCGATTCTCAACAATCTCCCCCCTCAAGGGTGAGTCCCTTCCACATAGGTACACTCTCCCTCCAGCGGAAACATTCCCAACCAACCACAACCATGAGTAGCCCTTTCCAACCCCGTTCATCTTAACGTAATTCGTTTGAGCCGGTCACCAAGACAAAGTATCGACTCTGATACTAGAGTTGGGTGTATCGAGGAGGGGGTTCACCAGGGGAGACACAAACACCAATGATATCTAAGCTCAACCATATAAGGGATTGACACCACTCTCTATTTTTTTCTCTCTCGGTACTTAGAGCATAAAGCTCTAATACCACTGTTAAGAAAATCTCACGATACACACACTCAAATATTTTCCTAAAATTGAGTCTTGTATTCATTGATAATTGAAGGGATTTAAATAGTTGTGACACTTACTATATACAGTAATAAAAATAAAATATCAACTATCTTAACTAAAAAAATTCCACCACTGTCACCCCTAGCCACATCCTCATCCTTTTCTTCTCTTTTCCTTCTCACTCATCTCCCCTTAACTAAAAAAATTCCATCAGATTGACCTGTGAATTTGTTGCATAAAGTGTCAACATATTTATAGAGGGTTTATCCTTCGAAAATGAGAACTGTAATTAACCGAAAGACATTTGCATTGACTCTATCCATTGGTAATAATAATTGTAATTTATTGGCAAATCTTTTTGATGGGTTTTACAATTAGATTTTTACAAATGGAAATTCTGTCACTAATTTAAAATGTAACATTTGTTAGAAAAGTTCTTTGGTAACTTAGAGTTCACCAATGAATTTGTGATTGTCGGTAATATTTTGTTGGTAATGAACGAAATTCTTGTAGTGTGGAAATAATTTGTTTGTTTTTTTTGAAGTACTAAATATCCTTTTTAAGAACACATATTGCAAGGTTAATAAGCATGTGTGTGAGAGGATTCACTTACCTCACACCTCTCTCATAGGCCATGTAAGTTTTCATGTTACCATTGATAGAGATTGAGAATTCGACTAAAAGTGACATCAATCCAATAATAGAAAAACCAAATTTAAATGTGATCATTACCTTAGTGAAAGCTTTGATTTCATATATTTGTTATATTTAACCATGTGAAAGAATTTTGTGTTTTGTTACCATGGTTAAACCATTATATTTATGACTTCTCTATCTAAAACTTGTAATCAAGGGTAAGGGTTTTGCTAAGATAATTAGTTAATAGTATTGTATTGTATCACACATTCAACGAAAACTAATACACTAGTTTCAATTTTTAAACTTGAATTTTAAATAATGTTGGCTAAGTCAATGCTAATTTGCCATTAAGTTTTATAAATTATATTATAATAGGAGTTATATATATATATATATATATATATATATATATATATATATATAAAGTTAGTTGTTAGTATTTTGTTAGTAGAGGGAGTTGAACCATTAACCTTTCTCACCCCTTGCAAATCCTTCAAACCAATCTTATAGCTTCTAAATGTTAGTGGAGGGAGTTCCACCTATAATCTCTCCCACCTTTCCTTCTAACTTTTAATAGGAGGGATTTAGAATCAGATTGATTAATGTGAATGTGTTTAATCTAAATATTCATTGAAGTTAGTATCAATTTTGTTTATACTAATGCTTTAAAAAAATGTCTTAATTATTTATTTCAAACACAAAGTAAAAATGTTACTAAACCATTGGTTTTTCACAATGTTAAACTTATTTTATTGGAAATTTCAATTTTAAAGAGTTGAAAATCACTATACAAATTCACCTTTTTATAATTTATGAGAAAATTAGATGTAAAATTGATGTTTTTTTTTTAAATAAAGTGATGTTTCACTAATTTGACATTTGAAATCGAGAGGAGTGAGTGGAAGATGAAAGATGGAAGACACTACTACAAGATGAATGCAAAATTCTGCTAACTTAAATGTAATTTATCATTTTGCAGAGGAGAAAGAATGCTCTCATGAATTGCTTTACATCTTGATATCAATTTTCAAATCACACACTTGAGATCATGATATTGAGCATGCAAGGATGGCATATATATATAAACTTGAAAGACATAGAAACCTGATCAAAAGCTTCCATAATCCGAAGTGCCTTCTGCTTCTATTGAAGCTTCTGTCTCTTTTATTTCTATTGTTTCCATCAAACCCAAATGAATGTATGACATTAATCACTCCAAAGCACTTTTATTGAGACCATAGGCGCCCATAATTAAGATTTCACATGCTTCTCACATGAAATCAGTCTAGGAAATACCTTCGTCAAAACACATCTTGCTCAAGAATTTCCAAGGTTGAATCAATCCTGTACTTATTTAATCAAGTGAGTCTTTGTATTATGAAAAATATGACCCATTCTCACTCAAATATATTGTGTAATCTTATTTCTTCTTATTTTTCTTTAGTATGTGTTAATTGAAAAATAATTTACTAAACGTTACAAATATTATCCAAGTAAAACAATTATAATCATCAATGTGAAAAATTATTTATAACGAGCCACTAGTAAAAAAATGTGTTTTTAACGCGCTATATACGTCTCGATTTTACTGAAACCGAAGCGTATAAAAGCGCGGTGGCATAATTGTAAATTTGGGCAAGGAGATATGCCTCGGTTAAGACGGAACCGAAGCGCAAGGGGTCTACTACCTCGGGTGACACAGAAACCGAAGCCTAAAGCATTGCCACGTTGCCCCTGCTCTAATTCAAATCAGCTGATAACTTTTTTAAATTCATCTTACTGCCTCGGTTACAGTCAGAACCGAGACGTATAGATTGCCACGTAGCCTACTTTTCTGCTACTCCTCTGCACTGCTCTGCACATTTGTAATACTACTTCGGTTATCAACAGAACCGAGGCAGAAAGCTTTGCCACGTAGCCTGCTTTTCTGCTACTCCTCTGCACATCCTCTGATTGACAGGAATACTGCTTCGATTATCAGCAGAACCGAGGCAGAAAGCTTAAGCTATGGCATTGTTTGGGTACAACCGAGGCATATAGCCATTATATTTTTTTATTTTTTTTTTATTTTCTGCTAGTATAGGCACCGGTTAGTACTAAAAACCGAAGCAGTATACCTTTATTACCTCGAGTACGTTTCTAACCGAGGCAATATATCCTATTTATCAGCCCTAGTCCCCCGCGACTGTTCCATTCTTCTCGCGCAAACTCTCGCCGCTCGTTCTCCGTCATCGTCGCCCCCACTACGTACGTTCAGTCACCGCTCGTTCTCACGCAAGAAGGAGCCTCGCAGTGCCTCGTGGCCAGGTTGTTGGCTACCTCGTGGCCAGCTTCTCGGGCTACCTTGTCTCCGATCTTCTCCCGCAACAGCGTCGCCGCCGCGCTCCGTTCGCAACGTCGCCAGCGTGCTGTCTCCACACCACTGCAGCAGCGCTCCCTCCCCATAGCCGCCACGCTCCCTACTGTGTCCACTACATTGCCGCCGCGGTCCCTCCCCATTGTTGCCACTGTCTACGAAAATTGGTAATTTTGATTGGGATTCATATTGATTTTGTGTTGTTATATTATTATCTAAATAGTTTATGTGTTTGTATGACTGAGAATTAGTTAGATGGATTGATTATGCATTTGTTTGAAAAATGGTGTTTGGAAAATAGAAATTTTTTATAGTAATTTCTGTATACGTATGTTGATAGGAATAACTTAGGAATAGAACTTAGAAGAAAGGAATTCAAAGAATGGAAGTATTTTACAAGGAATTGATTCAAAGAGTGTAACTCAAGGTAGTTAACAAAATATAAGACATAAAAAAATAACAAGATAGATAGATTTTGAGACCAATTGACGTTACTTACTCTTGGTTGAATATATTGTTTGCTTGAATATATTGCATGTTGCATATGTTATTATTTGTTTGTTTGAATATATATTGTTGTTGTAATTTAGCCTTAGTTTCCCGTTTGAGATTCAATACAAAAATTATTTACTATCTCCAGATTTTTTGAACAAATGTACTTTTTACAAATGAAAATAGAGGAGATGGTAATAATAATTTACAAGTATTGAATCTTGAATTGTCCGGTTGGACAGTTTAAGAAGAGTAATAACTTTTTCATAGTTTATTATAACATATCAATTTTAATATACATGTCTTAAATTTCATGAAAATTTGCCATTGTGTTTTATATTGATCTTCGGGTGCATATTTGATTGTGACTTATAATCACTTTCATTTCGTGTAACCTGAAGACCAATGCGAAATGCTGGCAAAATTTCGTGAAATTTAAGATATGTTGTTTAAAATTGATATGTTTAATAAACTAAAAAAAGTGAATCTTCTTGAATGGGATAGGGTCACACCTTGAATACAAACACGTAAAAAATCAATATCGTCCAGAAGGTTCGATGATTGAAAGATATATTGCTGAAGAAAGTATTGAGTTTTGCTCTGAGTATATGACTAAAGCAAATCCGATAGGAGTCCCTCGGACATCATGGTTGAGTAGATATTCTACAAGTAAAAGCATCCGAGGTGTGAATGTGGTGACGAAAAGTCGTGAAGAATTGATGCAAGCACATCTGTACATATTAAACAACACATATGAGGTGATCCCATTTTTGGAAGCACACAAAGTCGTTGTATGGGATAACTATCCACGACAATCAGAGAAATGGCAGTTGATGGAGCATAACAGAACATTCTTGTCCTGGTTCAAATCTGAAGTTTCGAAAGAATCACGGTCCTTAGAGACTTTGTTGTGGTTAGCAAATGGCTTGAAGTTTGATGTTGTATGTTGTACAGGCTACGAAATTAATAATTGCACATTCTATACAAAGACTTTGGATGATAAAAGCACAGTACAAAATAGTGGCGTCAGTCTAGAAGCTGAGTCGCTACAGTTTTCCACATCCAAATATCAACATCCTGTAGTTGGATCCATGAGATATTATGGTAGAATTGAAGAAATATGGGAAGTTGATTACACTAAGTTTTCCGTTGCACTCTTCAAATGTAAGTGGGTAGACAATAAGAGTGGTGTCAAAATAGATGAATCTGGTATGACACTTGTTGATTTTCGAAAGGTTGGTTATGGAGACGAACCGTTCATCATGGCATATCAAGCAAGTCAGGTTTTTTATGTCAAAGATCCTGCGTCTGACCATTGGTATGTTGCTCTCCAAGGAAAAAGGCAAATTGAAGATAAAGAAGAGAATCTAAGTAATCTTCATATCGCTGACAACCATCCATTTAAAACGACAATAAATTTGGATGACGACCCTCTAATTGATGATATACAAGCAATACGAGAAGATCACAATGAGGGAATATATATATGACCAATCCATGTGATTATGTATGAATTTCATGTTTGTGTAAATATTTATGGCTTTTGTTAAATAATATATGTTAATTTATAAGTGTTTTATTTATCTTTATCTTATTTATTGTGACAGATATATGGCTGAGTCACCTCATTCGTCAGGCGATGAAGTCCCCACCACTTCTAGACGGACGAGAGGAGCAACGAGGTTACGACAACTTATACTTAGAAGAAATGCAGGTGAGAGGACACCTATCATTATTGACGTGGTCACTGGAGTTGCATCTAGCCCAAATGCAGATGTATTTAGATCTTACCTTGGAGTATTGGCACGTGATCGTATCTCTATACTTACTCCATCCTTTGACCATGTTTCTGAGGCTGATCGGAATCTTATCTGGCAAGATCTATTGGTAAGTTAAGCAATATTGCTCCATCTTCTATATTCATTATATTGATAAATATGTATTGATATAAGGTTATTACTTTCTTTGTTACAGATAACATTTGATATGTCAAACGTCGAGAGCTTAAGGAATAAGTGTTTATCTGCAATTGCAGAAAGATTTCGAGGGTTTAAGACAAAATTGACGTCTATATATATATTTGGACCAAAAAGTAATGAAAATCCATGTTCCAAATATTCAGCAATTGACGAAGAAACATGGCGTCAGTTTGTAGAGGATCGTTCATACGAGGCGTGGCAGGTAAGTACAGTAAAATCATTCAATTCATCATTCATAATTCTCTACTATGACAATTGTTTCATATTGTCACAGGAAAAAAGGTCAAAAGCACAGGGAATAAGCGCTCAGAATAAAAATCCACACCTACTGTCTCGTGGTGGATATAGGAAGCTTGAAGAAAAAATAATGAAGCAGAAGTCAGATAGCAGACTTCCACTTTCTGAGGGTGATGACCCTCCTCCTCCTCCTTCACCACCATCTCGGCACGAGAAGTGGAAGTTAGCCCGTATAAGACCATCGGGCTCCTACACTTCCGAGTCTGCCAGAGAAATATCTGAAAGAATTGTAAGATGTCATTTCTTATATTTTTACATTAATTTTGTTATATATATTACATAGATTTTTGTACAGATTTTGAACTTTTGTTATGTGACAGGACTCTTTGGTTGAGCAGAGCTCCCAAGGTCAATTCACACAAGAAGGTCATCAAGATATTCTTGCCACAGCTATTGGACGACCTGAGCACCCAGGACGGGTGCGTGGTGCTGGGACTGTCATAGGCATACGACAGTTTTTTGGGTCTTCCTCGCGTCCATATTCATACGAAAAGATGAAGGAGGAAATAAGAAAAGAGATGACGCAGGAGATCACAAAGAAGGTTCGGGCAGAGTTGTATGATGAAGTTGCTGAAATGGTTGCGCGCCAGTTCCAGCAGCATTATAAGGATTATGGCAATCGTCCTCCGCCATCTCCTGTAGCGGAACATGTTGTGCCCCCTACAGGTAAACAAATTTAATGTATTTTGGTTACTAATTTACTTTTTTGCATAACCTAACATTTAATTTGACAGGTAGAAGCGGTAAAGGAAGTTGTTCAGCTGCCGGTGCCCCAGGGGACGACATGGATGAAACTCGTCCATGTCAGTTATATATTCTTTCTGATACTGGGACCGTGCTAGTGGCTCGTGGTACAGTTTATGAGACAGCCACTGTAGTGCATGGTGTACAACTTTCAGAAGATGAGGTCAAGGTCACGATGGATGAAGTTGTCATAGCAGATGCCGTTCTTCCTGTGCCTACAGATGAGTTCTTCACTGTGGAAGAAGCATTTAAGTCCTTTGTCGCCTGGCCTAGACATTTGGTTGGTGATGTATCTAATCCCCCGGTAAACACTCGTACTATATACTTCTCAATTTTAATATTTACTTTTAATTGACGTTATAACTTTGCACCATTTTTGCATTTAACAGCAGATAGGTCAAGAGGGAAGTCCTCCACCGAAGAAGACTCATTTATCTGAGGATGACCCTCTTGGTGCGTTAGACGAGCTTTCTAAAATCATTTCAGATGTGCCGGTGAATGTACACTGGGATTCTACTACATTTGGAAGAGAAGCTCAGATCCCATTGTACTTGCATCATCAAGATGTTAGGGAGCTTGCGTCGGGTAGAGAAGAAATTAATATTACACTCATTCAGCTGTGGATGATGTAAGTTTATCAAAACTTTTTTATATAATTATATTTTATCAACTTACTTATATCGGATTATTTCTTTATTTTAGGTATATGTTTGATGTTAGTAACAAGAAGGGGTTCAACGATGTATATGGGTTCATTGACCCCTCTATGACTCATGAAAGAAATAAATTTGATGATATCCAGACATACATCACCACCTGCTTTGGAATGGGGAAGGAGATATATTTTCTCCCTTATATACATGGGTAAGTGAAGTTTATTAACTTCAACACATTCATTTATTAATTTTGGTATATGATTCATAAGTTATTACCAATTTCAGGTGTCATTGGCAGCTACTTGTGATCTCCATACCGGAGAACACTGCTGTCTGGTTTTGTTCATTGCAGAAGTCTCCTCCCAGCCCTCTTAGACATGTAGTAGATTGGTAAGAATCTCAATGTTTCGACTTTTTTTTTATATAAATGTATGCTAAAGGAATTATTTTTAATAGTTCCCTTGCAACACATATGATGTTATCTGGGAGATCTACTGCTACAGCTAAAAAGTTTGCATGGGTTGCCCTTAAGGTTTGGTATTTTAGTCCATACTTTGTTACATTTGGTTCCATTCAATTGATGTTACTTAACATTTTATAATTATGATGATATATTGTAGTGTAATATACAAACGGGGTCATATGAATGTGGTTACTACGTCATGTTTTGGATGATGACCATTATTCGTGCACATTACACCAGTGGATGGGAAACGGTATTATTTAGGTTTCAATTTTATTTTCCCTATAGTTTAGATTTCAAATACACTAAGTTAAATCATTGTATTTTATGTAGAGATTCAATAGGACTGCTCCAATTCCAGAGAAGTCACTTCAACTTGTGAGGAAAACGCTGGCTAAATATGTAATTCATTTACATAATAGTATATACTAGATATTAGGATATAGTAAGTTCTAAGTTTATGTTTCTAAGTTGTTTGATGTTTTTCTACATTATTATTAGTTTAACTTTGTACATTACATTGACTTATGCTTCAAACTTAATTTATGATTATAATTTGATTGATTTATGCTTCTAAGAAGTTGATTTATGATTCAATTGAATGTATTTATGTTTTATTATAATTTTCATTCAAAATATACGTTTCTGGATTATTATCGACTGTTCTGGCTGTAAATATATATGCAGGTCTGTTTCTGTTGTTGGGAATGTTGCAGAAACAGACCTCATTTTTTTAAAAAAAATAAGGATATATGCCTCGGTTAGTGTCAAAACCGAGGTAGAATAGCAATTTATGATCTCGATCATGACCACAACAGAGGCAGAAAGTACTGCGTAAAAAAAAAGGCCTCTACTGCCTCGGTTCAAGCTACAACCGAGGCAGTAGGGTGGACCATACGGCCTCGGTTCATATCACCCGAGACATATAGTCCTTCGGAAAAAAAAAAGGAAAAAATCCAAGAACTTTACTGCCTCGGTTGTGGTTGAACCGATGTCAAATCGCCTCCCATTACTGCCTCGGTTGTCGTTGAATCGATGTCAAATCGCCTCCCTTTATGCCTCGGTCCATGCCCGAGACCAAAAGTAGTACACTTTTTGCCTCGCCTGCATATGCCTCGGGTCTTCAACCGGTGCCTATAACGAAAACCAACCGCTGTCGTTTCACCTGGCTGTACTAGTGAGCATGAGAAACAACATGAGACATACCTCAAACATCATTATGAATTATTTCAAAGTAAGACGAAGCATGATGAACATTAATTAGAAAAGGAAGCGTCTTTTAACCAATTTGAAAACAAAACAAGAAAAAGGTGCAGCAGGAAAAACACTTTTATTTCCCAATAAACCAATTTTTAGTAAACAAATTTTAAATAAATAAGACAAAACAATAGAATTTGAATGACCCAATTTTCTATGTCAAATGTCATAGAGATTCAAAACATTATTACAAGTAAAAGATAAATTATTAGAAATGAATTGCAGTAGAAACAATTATCCCACTTTAGGCCCATTCGTGATTGACCTTCCATAATGTATGCTCCTGCACAAGACAACCACACAGAGAAAATTTAATATCACAATTATTGTCCACTAATTCACCAATAAACAATAAATTGGAAGCAAGTCTATGTGAGACAAGCATATTCCGAAAATCAAGGTTTCCATCACCAATATTAGTGATGGAAAGAGTATAACCATCAATATTATGTATTTTCTGAGTATAATTACAAATGGGTCTATTGCCTTGGTTCAAAGCAACCGAGACAGTAAAGAGGTATATTGTCTCGGTTTAAAGCAACCGAGTTAGTAAAGGGGAGTATATAGCCTCGTCTCTTTTTGTAACAAAGACGGTAAAGTGTAATTTATATTTAATTTTTTCATTTATTTTAGTGCACTACTATAGATCTATGTTCAACCGCTACCATGTTGTTCTCATTTTCTACTTTGATTGTGACCAAAACCGAGGCTGTAGAGTCCATTTTGCCTGAGCTTTTACCACAACCACTACCTATAGTCTGCGTTTTTTTAAAGATGGGTTCGTTTCTGTAGCATCCCCTGTAACAGAAATAGACCTGCATATAAAAAGAGTTTGCACAGTACAAAAATACGGTCCAGAAATATTATTTTCAATGAAAATTAGAAATATAACCACAAATCAACTAAGTGTACATATAATCATAACCGTAAACTTAGTATTGATATGCTAATGTACAACTTATTAATTATATCCTAATAACTACATACTATATATCCTAATGACTACTTACAATTGTAGACTTGAATTACATATTTTGCAAGTGTTTTCCTTATGTAATTAAGGGACTTATCGGTAATTTGAAGGGAAAAATTGAATCTTTGCTTAAGACAATGATTTCAACTGGAGTGTATATGAATTCTAAGAGATAGAGAGAAAAAATCAATAAGACAAAATATCATCGTTTCCCATCCACTTGTAATATTGGCGCGAATAATGGTCATCATCCAATACATTACTGCACTCATATGACCTAGTTTGTCTATTACACTACAATATATCATCAAATTATAAAATGTTAAGGAAGATTGTTGGAATAAAACTATTATAAGCAAGTATGGACTAAAATACCAAACCATGAAAGCTTAAGGGTCAATCATGCAAGCTTTTAGCCATAACTATTGATTTCCCTCACAACATCATATGTGCTACAATTGAACTATGAAAAAAATGGCTTTAGAATACACTTATATAACAAATAAAGTTCAAACATGTAGGTTCTTACCAATCTATTACTTATTTAAGATGTTTGAGAAGATACTTGTGCAATGAGCAAAATCACACAACAATGTTATCCGATAGGGAAACCGTAAGTAGTTGTCAATGGTGCTTGAAATTTGTAATAACTTAATTGTTATATATTAAAATTACAAATGAAACTTTGAAGTTAACAAACTTCACTAACCTAGCTATATAAAGGACATAATATAGCTTCTTCCCCGTTGCAAAACAATTGGTGACGTATATTTGGATGTCATCAAATTTATTCCCTTTATGAGTAAGGTGGGGGTCAATGAACTCATATACATCATTGAACCCTCATCTTGTTAGTTACACCAAACATATACCTGAAACCAAAAATTGATTTGATATAAGTAACTTGATAAATCAATTTTATATAAATAATTTCTCATAAACTTACATCATCCATAACTGAACAAGTGTAATATCAAGCTCTTATTTCCCTGACACAAGCTTCAAGACATCTTGCTTATGTAAGTACAATGAGATCTTAGAGTCTCTTCCAAATATAGTAGAATCCCATGCATTGGTGTGTGACGTTCTTGAAGTATCCAAGCAGTAGAATCCCTTCTCCAACATGGTAGCATTCTAGGAAGGGGATAACGTGTTGAATTGGCTTCAAAAGAGGAACTCAAAGCTATTTTTTGCCTTCATAATCCAACAACATTTCAATATCAAGCAAGCCATTTTTCCAAACAGTTTTGGAGTGCACAAGTCTAGTTTTTCCTGCTCTTGATTTTGTAACACTTTAAGCACTGTTTCAAGAATTTTTCAAGCTTTGTATCACTAAACCTTTGAGGTTTAAATGGCTTTTCATTTTGCAACTCAAAGTGGCTTGGAAAAGTGCTTTTCAAGCAATTCCAAGTACACAATTAAACATTGTAATAGCTTATTTTCCACTTCTTAGTGTGAAAGTGTGTCAAGGGACTCAAAGTGTCATTTGCACTTTCACTTAAGAGCGCTTATCATTTTCCATTTGCATTGTTTTACATAACTTTGCTTGATTGTCTTTTATTTTTTAAGTCTCCATGATACATAGGGTCGCGTTTCATTAGGCTAAACCTTCATTTGGTTTCTAGCTGCATTTCCATCTTGCATTCGAAAAGCTTTTGAAAGATTTCTACCTAGAAACTAAGGTAAGAAACAACCAAAGACACTCTAGCTAGGAAGGACAAGGTTCTTAAGCTTGTCCATTTGTGACTCACCTCTCCTTCTTGGGAGCTATTTGG
Organism: Vigna umbellata; assembly: GCF_029865625.1. Taxonomy (NCBI): domain Eukaryota; kingdom Viridiplantae; phylum Streptophyta; class Magnoliopsida; order Fabales; family Fabaceae; genus Vigna; species Vigna umbellata. Next base: position 10,570,209 of record NC_142173.1, read on the forward strand.
TTACTTTTATCTCTAGAATCTTTCTAGAAATCCTTTACCAAAAATATAAAAAGTTTGTGAAAAGTTTTAGACTCTCTACTTACGCAAATTTTTCAAGCTATTGTGAAAACCTTTCTTACTTCACAAGTATGAGTCATTCAAAGTATGCAAGGAAATATTAAAAATGATTATGAGAATGTGCAATTAAGTGAGGAGCTTCATAGAACTCAAGCTGAACTTAATAGAACTGAAGTCGAGCTTAATAGAACTCAATCTGTTTCACCAAGCTCGCCAAGAGATAAATGAGCTTAGACAAATGATTAATAGTCTCACTCTTCACCAAAGAGGTCAAAATCGTGTCGAGTATTGTTCATAGGCTAAACAATGATCGTGGTGATCATCATTCCCATCATAGTGACCAAAATGTTCATGGTGGTCATCATTATGACTACTATCAACATCCACCTAGAAGACACCACAATCATAGGGACCATCATGTGGAACCTAAACTTGACTTTCCCCCTTCTATGGCCGAGATAATATAAAGGAATATTTTGAGTGGGAGATGAAGGTAGAACAAATTTTTGACTGTTACCACATTGATGATGCGAGAAGAGTTACTTTGGAAACATTTAACTTCCAAGGCGCAACTCTATATTGGTGGATATCCTTGATTCGTGAGTAAAGGATGTAGGGAGACTTCACCACCCAATATTGGAATGAGCTCAAAGCAGCCTAAGATTGAAGACATGTTCCAGCATATTATGCAAGGGAGATCATGGACAAGCTCCATAGACTCCAACAAAGAAACATGAATGTTGAGGAATATCGACAAGAGATGGAACTACTCATGTTATGAGCTGGAATTAAAGAGGAAGAGAGATTCATCATAGCTAGGTTCCAAAGTGGCCTCAACTATGAGATTCGTGATAAGGTTGAACTCTTACCTTACTTCGATCTCAATGAATTTGTCCAGCTATGTGTTAGAGTGGAAGAGCAAAATAAAAGAAAAGCTTCCACTAAGAGAACTTCCCCTACTACCTCCATGTATAGAAAAGATCCTAAGAGGAAGGGTAGTCCATCAACGTATGAGGAACCTCGAGAAAAAGGAAAAGAAAAAGACAAAGAGAGAGGAAAAGAGAAAGAGTGAGAGAGAGGAAAAGAAAGAGAGAAAGAGCGAAAGCAAGGAAATCATAGAGATAAATCTCACAAGGAATCTTCAAAGGAAAGAAGGAATCGAGAGACCAGATGTTTTAAGTGTGGAGAAAGAGGACATTATTCTTCTGAGTGTCCTAACAAAAGAACATCAAAGTGAAGATGAGGATTCTTCTAGTGATTCAGATACTTCCATATATGAGGAAGAAGCGTTACCTTGTGAAGAAGAGTTATTATTGGCTAGAAGACTTCTTGGAAGTCAACCTAAAGAACTAGAACAATCATAGAATGAAAATCTATTCCGCACAAGGTGCAAAATTTTAGAAAACACTTATTCATTAATTTTGTATAGTGGTTCCTCTTGTAATTGTTGTAGTTCTAGAGTGGTGAACAAATTGGCCTTACCTACTATTCCTCATCCCAAGCCTTACAAGCTTCAGTGGATAAAAAAGGATGAAGAAATAGTAGTCAATGTGATGTTGTTCCAATGGATGCTGGGCATGTGTTACTAGGTAGGCCATGGCAATATGATCATAACTCCACTCATGATGGTTACACCAACAAAATAACTTTTCTCCATAAAAGAAATAAAATCACATTGATTCCTCTTACACTTGAACAAGTGAAAGAGGATGAAATACAAATAAAATTAAAAATTGAAAAGGAAAGAAAAGAAGAAGACAGTTTGGATAAGCAACCTTCTCAAGAACAAAGGAAGGAAAAGAAGGTATGCATGTTGTTAAATTCTTCATTCACAAGTACATACATTGACTCTTCTTCTAAAAAACATCACTTTGTTTCTTCATTTCATGATAGGGAAGACTCAAAACAAAGTGAAAGAAAAAATATATTAAAGGCCAAAACTACTTATAAGAAAATCTTTTTCAAAAATACAAGGCCTTCATTTTGTCTTTTGTTTTTTATTACATACTCTTAATCATATTAATTTTTGATATCTTTTGTAGATATATTTTTGATCCGGGAGGAAACAAAAACCAAAGTTGTGCTTCTTTCTTTCTTCCTGATTTGAGGATAAATCGTTTTTCAAGAGAGAGAGAATGATGACAACTCCTTTAGGGATTTTCCATCTAAAGAAGTATCAACTTAGACTAAGACTAAGAAAGGGGAAGTGAATAAAGACTTTTAACAAAAAGCTCATTCGTTATCTAAGTCTTAGATGGATTGACTTTGCTAAATAACATTTGCATTGTTTTGTAGGCCTTAAATAAAGGTTGAAGACCATGGACAATCACACAAAGAAGCTTGGTGAGCCAAGGGAAGCAAAGGAGTCAAAAAAGAGAAGGAAACAAGTGTTTTCCGAATTCAAGCTAAAGCTTCCAGATTGGAAATGCATAGAAAAAATGGCTTCCGGATTGTAAAATCATCCAACCACTAGTAGCTCGCGTTTAGCCATTTTTGACAAGTTTTTCACATTTATCACGTTTTTAATGTTTTGGCATGAAACTTGCAGCCTAAGCTTAGTAGTGTCTTACATACTCTTCTTTAGTGATCTTAGAAGCTTTGCACATTTAGATTTCAGAGCCCTCTTTGAACCTATCAAAGAGAGACTCATTTCCATGTAAAAATCAACTTGAATGGGATATTGAAGTGTTGTTGAGATTACTCCATACCTATATTCTTCGAGTTCTTCTTATTGTGCTTGATTCTGCACCTTCTCCTCCAGCTTCCTTCCTTCTTGGAAGGCTTTCTTAGCTCTTGAGGCTTCAACATACACATAACACTCACTGAACCATTTCACAAACACCTGGTGTGCACCTACATATACCTTCCTCCAACCAATCTACTGCATCCATTCTGATTCGTGGAGAGCTCTAACTTGAAGAGTGGAGCTGCTTCCATCACCACCCCATATCCAATAGTTCTTGTACTTGATTTTCAATTTCTTTAGTTTCTTGAGGGTTAGTTCTATAGGTTGGCCTATTTGGTAGGCTTGCACCAAGAACAAAATCTATTTGAGTGGTTGTTGAGTTGTTTACTTTGTGTGGGTATGTGCACCAAGCTGATTGAATGTCTCTGATGATATGTGGATGACATGTCTTCTTGTTGTACTTCGTAATTTTAGAGGTAGTTCTCTTTGTCTATGATAGACGGTAAAAGAGATGAGGTTCAAGTGCTACCCCTTTCATCTTTCGAGGAAGTAGAAAGGGAAGGATGTCTCACTCGTAGGTTTCTGAGTCGTGTTGAGTATATTGCCCATGTGTTGAACACACAACTCAACTCGTCATGTTTTGTTGAACAATGCCCTATTTTGGTGACAAAGTGGTACGATAGGTTTATGTTGAACGTACACTACGTGTACTAGGGCTTGGGGGGCTTGTGTACCAGTAGGGACCGGACGCCGTACGGAAGGACATCCACGTCACGGAACCACCAAACGGACCGGCCGCCCATATCAGCTTATGGGACCCGGGAGGCTACCCTTCTACTTATTGTTGGGAAGGGTTAGGCATGGCAGGACGGACGCCCATATGCCCTGAATCGAGACTCGCTCGAAGCCGGCTGCCCAGGCCGTGGAGCCGTTAGGGCCGGCCGGTCAGGAGGATAAGTCCCGCGAGGATGGCCGGCCACGTCATTAATCAACTTAGCCCAAGGTAAGTACGGGTTAAAAGCTATTGGGCTGAATTGGGCCGTGATTAACTTTTCGCTAATCCCAAGCCCATAGCGAAAACTATAAATACAGATTCAGGGTGAGTGGTAGAGAGGTTGCATTTACTGCACATTTATTACTGTCTGAGAAAAACGCCATAGTTCTCAACTGACTTTCGCATCGGAGAATCTTTTGCAAGTCTCCCACCGCAGACTGAGGAAATCACCGAGGAGCGAGTACTGAGGGTCAAACGTACGAAATACGAGAAGAGAGTGACGTGGAGAGGTGAGACCAGCACGGCCCCTCACATCCGAAACATTTGGCGCCCACCGTGGGGCTGTGTGATTTTAAAAACCCAATGGTGACCACGAGAAATATGAGCATGGACGACCCGATTGAGATGATCAGAGTTCTACAACAAAAGATGGACGAGATGCAACAGCGCCATGAAGATGAGTTGGCGGCAGTGAAGGCCGACTGTGAAGCCCGGATAAGCCGGGAGATTGCCGGAAAGGACGGGGACAAGCGAGCGAAGGAGAAGGGGAAGGCCGCCGCTGAGGAACGTTCGGAACAGAATATCGAACGCGATGAGACCTGGAGGCCGACTGGTACCGAGGCCGAAGGTAGTAAGGCCAAGTCAGTACACGTGGAGAGCGCGGTCGAGGACAGGCGGATGGTGGTTAAGCCGGAGCCTCCCTCCACGCTATTACTCCCCTTCGCCCAAAACATAATGGACGTTCAAATTTCTGAACAGTTCATTGCACCGCAGTTCAAAATGTATGACGGGACCACCGATCCGGAGGCCCACATCAAGACCTTTTCGAATGCGATGGCGTTCAGAACGGGCAACGACGCCATCTGGTGCCGAGCGTTCTCGTTGTCTTTGGAAGACGAGGCCCTCGAATGGTTCAACACCCTGCCTCCCAATTCCATAGAAAATTTCGCCGGACTAAAGCAGTTATTTATCCGGCAATTCGTGGCTAACAGCACACAGGACTTGACCGTGTTTGAGTTGGTTACCCTGAAACAGGGAAAGGACGAGACGTTGAGAGCATTCATGGACCGGTACTAGAAAACCGTACGGCGGGTGAAGGCGTTAAGTCCGGAGCTCGCCCTCCGTTACGTCCTGCCCGCTCTCAAGCCCGGACCGTTTAAAGATAGCGTCTGCCGACGCGCTCCCAAGACGATGGAAGAGCTGAGAGAACGAGCGGCAGAAGAGATAAGGGTGGAGGAGATGAAGCTGTCATACAAGAAGGAAAGCCAGGAGTCGAGGGGGGAGAGGGCGAATGCCGGAAAGCCCAGCGGTTCGGCTGGGAAGACGTCCAGCAAAAAACATAAAGAACCGAGGCGGGGTCCTCGTTTTCAACAATATACCCCCCTGAACGCCCCGAGCCGGTCCAACGACAAACTCCAGCAAAAGCGGACGGGAGCAAGCACTGCGCCTACCATAAGAATATGGGTCATACCACTGAAGAGTGTGTGACCCTGAAGGACAAAATTGAAGAGCTGATCCAAGCGGGAAAGCTAAAGAAGTATATACGAGACGACCGTCCTCAGGCGCCCGTCGAGCGGACTGCCAGACGACCGGCCTACAGGTCCGACAGACCTAGGAACGACCGGACCGAACGTCCTCGCTCCGAGCGAAGACGAAGCCGAAGCCGCAACAGAAGTCGCGAACGTCCATTACGGGGGCACATCAACACGATATCAGGGGGATTTGCTGGGGGAGGATCATCATCGTCCGCCCGGAAGCGCCATGTACGAGCCCTACAGTCCGTGCACTCGGTAGATAGGCCCCGGCGCACTATGCCCCCCATCACGTTCTCGGATGAAGACTTCCACGCACCCGATCCCGACCAGGACGACCCAATGGTGATAACGGCCGAGATCGCCCGCTACGGCGTCAGCAAGGTCTTGGTAGATCAAGGGAGTTCAGTAAATATCCTCTACTGGAAAACCTTCCAGCAGATGGATATCTCAGAGGATCTCATCGTCCCTTACAACGGCCAAATCGTAGGCTTTGCGGGAGAGAGGGTGGACACCCGTGGTTATGTGGAGTTAAGGACGAGGCTGGGAACCGGACGATCCAGCAAAGAAAAGAGAGTCCGATATCTGTTGGTCGAAGCCAACACCTCGTACAATGTCTGAACGCATTCGGGGCGATCGTGTCCACACGCCACCTCACGATGAAATACCCATCCGAGAAGGGAACCATATGCACGGTCCGGACGGATCAGAAGACGGTCCGGGAATGTTGTGCCGCCGGTCTAAAGTTGTACACCCACCAAGGGAAGAGGAGGGCAACTGGCTCCGAAGTCGCTATGGCCGACCTCGACCCGAGGACGAACACGGAAGACCGGCTGGAGCCTATGGGAGAAACCCAGCCGGTCCTAGTAGGGAAGGAGCCCACCCAGACGACTACCATGGCGAGAGGATTGGAACCCGAGATAGAAAAGAGCTTAGATCGCTCCTATGGAAGAACAGGGACCTGTTCGCATGGACGGCGGCCGACATGCCGGGGATTCACCCGTCGGTCATGTCTCACAAGCTAGCACTGTTTAAAGAGGCCCGTCCGGTGGCACAGAAGAAGCGAAGGCTGGGAGATGAGAAGAGAAAAGCTGTCGAGGAGGAGGTAGGGAAATTAAAGGCGGCCGGCTTTATCAGAGAGGTCACCTATACCACTTGGCTGGCCAACGTGGTAATGGTAAAAAAGGCCAGCGGGAAGTGGCGAATGTGCACGGAATACACTGATCTCAACAAAGCCTGCCCGAAAGACTCTCATCCCTTACCTAGCATTGACGCGTTGGTAGACGGCGCGTCCGGACACCGGATACTCAGCTTCCTGGACGCGTATTCTGGGTATAACCAGATACCAATGTATGAGCCTGACCGGGAGAAGACGGCCTTCATGACGGAGCGGGCAAACTTCTGCTATGAGGTGATGCCCTTTGGCCTGAAGAACGCCGGGGCCACTTACCAGCGCTTAATGGACCGAATCTTCCAAGGGCAAATTGGCAGATGCATGGACGTCTATGTTGACGACATGGTCGTCCGATCGGCGGACGGTAGTGGCCACATAAAGGACTTGGAGGAAGTTTTCCACCAAGTCAGAAAATTCGGGATGCGCTTGAACCCGGCCAAATGTACGTTCGGGGTAGCCGCCGGGAAATTCTTAGGCTTCATGCTTACGTCTAGGGGAATTGAGGCTAATCCCGACAAGTGCGAAGCGGTATTGTAGATGCAGAGTCCGGCCACCCTTAAAGAGGTATAAAGACTCATTGGACGACTCACAACATTGTCCTGATTCATCCGAAAGTTAGTTGAACGAGTTAGACCTGTCCTACGAAGAATGAAGAAGGGGGCCGGCTCGATATGGGATGCCGAATGCGAACAAGCATTCCAGGATGTCCAAACCATCCTGCTCAACCCACCCGTCATGAACCGTCCGACGCCAGGGGAGGACTTGCATATCTTCCTAGGCGTGTCTGAATCGACCATCAGCGCCGTGTTAACGCAGGAACAGCCCCAACCAAAGCTGGTGTACTTCGTCAACCGCATGCTCTTAGACCGAGAGACTCGCTACCAATAAGTGGAAAAACTGGCGCTCGTTTTATTGAACGCGTCAAGACGCCTCCGACCATATTTCCAAAGCCACCAAATCGTCGTCAGAACTGATTTCCCTATTTCAAAAATCCTAAGGAAGCCGGACCTGGCAGGACGCATGGTGGCATGGGCGGTAGAATTATCCGAGTTCGGCTTGCGCTACGAACAGAGAGGGCTTGTCAGGGGCCAACACCTCGCTGACTTCACAGCCGAGCTACCTCCCACCGGCCAGGAAGAGTGGAATTTGTATGTGGATGGGGCATCCAACAGATCAGTCTGTGGGGCTGGCATCGTGTTGGAAGGCCCTAACGGATTCCTGTTGGAACACTCCCTGGTATTTAAGTTCAAGGCCTCCAACAATCAAGCAGAATACGAAGCCCTAGTGGTCGGCCTAGGGTTGGCAAGGGACATGGGAGCAAAAAGAATCACCTACCGGACGGACTCCCAATTGGTCGTCGGCCAGATGAATGGTGATTTTCTAGTGAAGGAGGAACACTTGATGCGATACTTCCATCGCGCGTCAAAGCTGGCAAGGGCGTTCGACGAGATCGCCATCCAACATATCCCAAGGGAGGAAAATACCCGGGCGGATATGCTATCTAAGCTCAGCTCAGGAAGAGAGAGGGGACAACTAACGACTATCGTGCGGCAGGTGTTGTTCCAACCCTCGATTGACTGCTTGGCGGTGTCTACCGAGGAGGAGGATTGGCGATCGGAAATCAGAGAAATTATGTCTCGACAGGACGACGGACGCCTGGTCCAACCTAGCGAAGCGAAGAGGATCGCACGCTACCTATTAGTAGGGGATAGTTTGTACAGGAGGGGGTTCTCCACCCCCCTTCTTAAGTGCTTGGGGGAGCAAGAGGCGCACTATGTGATGAACGAACTCCACAATGGCATGTGTGGTTTCCACACTGGTTGGCGGACGCTAAAAGCCCGAGTCACAAGAGCCGGCTACTATTGGCCGACCATGGAAGCTGATACGAAGACGTTCGTCCAAAGATGCCTCAGCAAGCGCATGCCAACAATACTCATCTGCCCCCCCACACTTTGCACACGATCGTGTCGCCTTGGCCATTCGCCCAATGGGGAATGGATATCGTGGGACCGTTCCCCATAGGCCAGGCCTAGAAGAAATTCCTGTTGGTAGCCGTGGACTACTTTACTAAGTGGGTAGAGGCCGAACCCCTAGCAACCATAACAGCCGCCCAGGTCCAGAAGTTTTGCTGGAAATTGGTATGCCGCTTCGGCCTCCCGCGCATTGTCATCACGGATAACGGCCGGTAGTTCATCGATAAAAAGCTGGCCGAATTCTTTAAAGGGTTGGGGATCAAACATGTCACCAGCTCGGTAGAACACCCTCAAACGAACGGTCAGGTAGAGGCGATGAACAAGACTGTAGTCGCGGAGCTGAAACGACGGCTAGGAGAACGAAAGGGGGCGTGGGTCGACGAACTACCAGAAGTCCTATGGGCATATCGATGCACGCCTCACGGAACAACCGGGGAGACCCCCTTTAACTTGACATATGGCACGGATGCCATGTTGCCAGTTGAACTAGGAGAGCCATCGTTGCGGCGACAGGTCGAAGACCTGCAGTTGAACGACCAGGAGTTAAGAATTGAGCTGGACTCCCTAGACGAACGGCGAGACCGGGCAGCTTTAAGAGCCGAAGCATGCAAGCGCATGGTAGAGCGAAAGTACAACTCCAAGGTGCGGCCCATGAGCTTTCAGGAGGGAGATCTTGTATGGAGGAAGGTTGGAGAAGCTCGCCGAGTCCCCGCGCATGGAAAACTAGCAGCAAAATGGGAAGGCCCATTCCGGGTGGTCGAGACACTAGGAAACGGGGCGTACAGGCTACAACGACCGGACGGACGGCCCATTCCCAACACTTGGAATGCCACGCACTTAAAATTTTATTTCAGTTAAATGCTATTTGAAGCAAATTAGCTATGTATCATTATATCCCACGATTAATTCAAATGATGGGACGACCATCTTATTCCACTCATGATCCCATTGAACATAACAAAAGTCCAAGTTGATAAACGGAGAGTTCCACCGAGAACCTCTGTCAACTGGGCCGGACGGTAAACGAAGAGTTCCACCGAGAACCACTGACCGTCCACGACAAAAGTCCAAGTTGATGAACGGAGAGTTCCACCGAGAGCCTCTGTCAACTTGGCCGGACGGTAAACGAAGAGTTCCACCGAGAACCACTGATCGTCCGCGCCAAAAGTCCAAGTTGATGAACGGAGAGTTCCACCGAGAGCCTCTATCAACTGGGCCGGACGGTAAACGAAGAGTTCCACCGAGAACCACTGACCGTCCGCGACAAAAGTCCAAGTTGATGTACGGAGAGTTCCACCGAGAACCTCTGTCAACTTGGCCGGACGGTAGACGAAGAGTTCCACCGAGAACCACTGCCGTCCGCGCCAAAAGTCCAAGTTGATGAACGGAGAGTTTCACCGAGAACATGTCAACTTAGCTAGACGGTAAACGAAGAGTTCCCTAGGAACGACTGTCAACTTGGCCGGACGGTCAGCAAAGATTTCTTGTCCGAAGAGCCATTGACCGCCCGTGCGTCAAGAGCCCAAGTCAAATTGGGCAGACGATTAATGAAGAAATAACGATTCACTTCAACCTCGTTTACCTCAAACGAGAAAAATAAGTGTACATCGCAAAAACGCAAACTAATAAGAAAATGAAGTTGTGCATTGATCAGCAAAAGCACTAAAACGTGCCAGCGTTTACAAAAAGGGCGACCCGGCCAACCTCTCGACAACCCAAGACGTTGGGCGGGCGTCCACAAGAATACACGTCCCAAAAAATATTAAGTACAAAAAGAAAACACCTAATTATCACTAACGACCTCCTCTTCAGCCTGCCCGGCCCCGACGACTTCCACAGCTCCGGAAGGCCCCTCGACCGCTGGATCTTCGTTGTCCACGGTGTTGAGATCCACGAGGACGCCATCAAAAACGTCCTTCTCAATGTCGAACCCCAGGGCGTACGGTTCCTGAATATCGGCCAGAAGGGACGCTTGCCGGAGGGCTTTGTTAAAACCCTCCTCATGCTCAAAGACGATGGTCGCCTCGAGCTCGACTATCTTCTCATTGGCTTTAGTCAGCTCGTCATTGGCCTTAGTCAGATCATCGGTCAGAGCCCGATTCGCCTTGTGGAGCTCGGCCTCGGAGTTCTGTTGGCGAGAAACCTTGACCTTCAGTTGACTACATTCCTCCAGTAGCCGCTCATGATCGCCCCGGGCGACTGCCAGACGGTCGTTGGCTTCAGCGGCCTCCTTCTTCGACTTCTCAAGATCGGCCTCCAGCTGCTCGATCCTTTTGTCGTACTCGTCCTGATTCAGGAGCAGCTGCTCCATTGCTGATTGGAGGGAGGACGAGTTCTTCTTCTCCGCCAGTAGCTCGGCATGCACCTCCTCCACCCCTGGACGGACGACGGACTCCTTCAGGTACCACGCCAGGGAGGCCGCCCGAGTTGACATCTCAAGCATGGCGTTAGTCAGCTCCACCTCAGAAAGAGGTTCAATAAGCGCCCGCTGGGAGGAGCTCATATGGAACTTCGTTCGGTCGCTCATGCTGAAGGCCGGACTAAATATGCCGCCCGGCAGTGGCACCACGGGGACCCTCTCCTTGTCCTTCTCTTTCTCTTTGCCCTTGCGGGCTCTCTTCGACGCCGACCGCGACGACGACCCTTCCTTGTCCTTACGACCTTCGTCAGCCGGATCCTTCCTCTTACGCACCAAAGGGGCAACAGAGGTAGTGGCCGCCTCGGAAGACGGATCCACAAGAACGGCCGCAAGACCAGAAGGAGGATCCGGACCCGACACCCGACCTCTAGCTGAAGAACCCCCGGCCTTTTCAACTTCTGGAGGCAGGCGACCGCCCGATGATCTCAAAGGTGGAGGACGGGGTGCGTTCGGTGCAACTTTTGGCCGGGCCGAGGATGAGCTGGCTCCACCTCGCTTTCGGGAGGCCAGGTAGTTGGATTGACGGGGAGCAGGAGTCGTCATAAGTTCTAAAAGAAACAAACCAATTCAGGAACGTTAAGATCAGTACATTATATACAAACAAACCCAACATAATAATACCATACCGAACGCCTTTTGTCCACAATCCTCAAGACTAAGGCATTCGACCAAGTGACGGGCGAAAATCCGGCGGGGGAGGGCATTGATGGTACGCACGGCCTCTAAGTCGGATGGACTCAACGCTCCCACAGGGGACGCCTTTATTCTCCGGGGCTCCCTCGTCCAATAAAAAGGGAACAATGGTTTTCCTTCGCTATCATGGAATTCATGGCGGCCGGCGGCGTCGATGATTACTTTAAAATAATGGTGCTTGAAATTCTTGAATGAGTCCGCAAAAGGGCGGAAGAGTGTCCTCTCTCGAACAGAGGTGAAGGACACCCAACCGCCGTTGGGAGGCGGACGGACTTCAAAATAGTGGAAGAAGACAGGAATCGTGGGAGTGACGCCCACAGTCAAGCACATAGCCAAGAATGCTTGCACGGCCGCCCAAGAATTAGGATGCAGTTGCGCGGGAGCCACATTAACCTCCCGGAGGACGGCCATTTGAAACTTGGTAAAAGGCACCCGGATGAAGAGATGAGTAAAGAAATTCACGTACACGTAGAAGAAATCGTCCGGGCTCGACCTCTTCTCGTAGAAAACCCTTTCATTTCTCATACTGACTCCCGCCCGGATCAGTCTTGAGTCCTCTATATCCCGAACAATATGTGTACGATTGACCCTCCACTCCAGGTCCTTGCGGGAGCCGTACGCAGAAGCGTACAGGCCGGGGACGTAGGGAGCCCAGTCAGACACCACTATCCCGTATCCGTCCGGCTCGTAAGGTGAACCATCTACACGGACGCCGCCTTGGAGCAAAAAGAGAGGCACGCCGTGGAATATCCGATCGCCCGCCCTGTTCGACGCCTCCGGATCCGGCCCCGAGGACTCGACACCCTCATCCAGGAAACGAGAAGAAACCGAACTTGGAGAATCGCCGCCGCTCCTCGCCGCCCCCCCGGACTCCGCCCGACGACTCAGAACCAGACTCAGCATGGACAACGACCATTTATTACCTGAGGGAAAAAGAATTTCAAATCTTGAATGAAACGGAGAAGTGAAAATGACACCGTTCCCATCCACTATTTATAGAAAAGTTTTGTGACCATTGGAGGCATCCGTGCCGTCCAGATCCAACGCGATCAACGCTTCAGATTTGAAGCCGTTTCCCCTTCTGCTAGTATGGATGCACCAACTACGGACCGCTAGCCCACGACACGCCGTACTCGAAGTCCTACGTACACTACGTGTACTAGGGCTTGGGGGGCTTGTGTACCAGTAGGGACCGGACGCCGTACGGAAGGACATCCACGTCACCACCAAACGGACCGGCCGCCCATATCAGCTTATGGGACCCGGGAGGCTACCCTTCTACTTATTGTTGGGAAGGGTTAGGCATGGCAGGACGGACGCCCATATGCCCTGAATCGAGACTCGCCCGAAGCCGGCCGCCCAGGCCGTGGAGCCGTTAGGGCCAGACGGTCAGGAGGATAAGTCCCGCGAGGACGGCCGGCCACGTCATTAATCAACTTAGCCCAAGGTAAGTAGGGGTTAAAAGCTATTGGGCTGAATTGGGCCGTGATTAACTTTTCGCTAATCCCAAGCCCATAGCGAAAACTATAAATACAGATTCAGGGTGAGTGGTAGAGAGGTTGCATTTACTGCACATTTATTACTGTCTGAGAAAAACGCCATAGTTCTCAACTGACTTTGGCATCGGAGAATCTTTTGCAGGTCTCTCACCGGCTGAGGAAATCACCGAGGAGCGAGTATTGAGGGTCAAACGTACGAAATACGAGAAGAGAGTGACGTGAAGACGTGGACCAGCAAAGCCCCTCACATCCGAAACAGATATATTTTTTTTTTGTAGTGTATGTTGTTTTTGTAAATTTTTACTTTTTTGGCTTAATTCGCTTTTTAACAATAATGGTTTAGAAACTGTCGTGGTTTGAAATTTTAATTATGATTATTAGGACTGTCGTTGTTTATATGTCAAATTTTTAACTATGGTCAATTTAATTTTAAACATAATTAAAGAGTTGTTTTAACTGTCGTTTTTGTGTTGTAGTTATTATAGATCAAAATATTAGCACATAATAATGTTGCTGCTATGGTAAGAAAAACGCATAGAGTAGAAACAATTAATTTTATAAACGAAAAGAACATATTCCCATTAGCTATTTAAAGATGCATAAATATGTGAATCGTTGATATGAAACTAATTAACCAGCAAATGTAACTATAAACGATGTGATGAAAAGTGTTAATTTTGTTGGTGTTGTTGCATGGATGGGACCCTTGATAAAGAAGAGAGAGTGATGTTCTTAACCTGAGTGTGAAGAGAAAAAGTAATGATACGAAAAATTGGAAGGAACAAATCCATTACTTTAAGGAGTATAAAATTCAGAAAAGGCTAAAGTTTGATACGTTGTGTTATGCATGTGAATTTTCATCATTTGGGTGAACAGAGAAGGTAATTTTTTTTTCATGAGACTGTTCATGCTCCAGTCCACAAATTCGCAGAAATGGTGCCACGGATCATGCATGCATGTTCCTTTTTTAAGGTAGAAACATCAACTCAAAACCCCACCATGAGAAAGGAAAAATCCAACCCTTTCATGTCACCAAAAGAGAATATGTGTTTCCCACAGGAGCACTATAACTTATACAAACTTCTTTAAACATCACTCTGCTTATAGTTTAACCCATTGCTTGCGACATTTTTTTTATTTATCTATATAAGTGAGGGATATTTCAACATGAAATTATCAATAAGATAAAAAAAAATAAAAGACAATATATTTATGGGTTTTTATAACTTTAATATTTAAGATAAGTTTTTTTGAAGAAGGTCATTAAAATAATAAAATTGATATATGAATTAATTTTAAGTTACTAGATTTATAAGTTTTTTTTTCTTTATATGATGTTTAGTTTTTTCATTTCTATTTAATGTGAAATTTTTAATTAGGTTATTTATATATTTTAAATGATGAACAATATTGAGAAAATTACTTATTTGAAAAATACATAAATTTCAACTTTTTAAGAAAAAGATAGAAAACTGTTTATTTTTACAATAAATTGATTAATTAACAAATGATAAAGGTAACTAGTCCCTTCTCTTGGATCACTACAAGTCTCTCCTATTAAACAACCCTAATTTGATTGACAAACAATATAAAAATCTCACTTAGATTATTGTATATATCTAGGTAGTGTTTTGCTTATGCTTGAAACCAATTCCTATTTCCAAGGTAGGACATATTTGTCAATCTAGTCAAAGCTAGTTCAATACATAAGGTTCTTGGTATAAAGTAAAAACACAAATTATGGTAAAGAGAACTTTAGGTATATCAATGTAATTACTTATGTATTATCCTCTTTTAAGGTGTCTTTATAAGTAAATGATTCTATTTGGTCCAATCAATGACCTCTCTATTGCTATCTTAATAGTCACAAAATAAAATAAAACTAAAAGCATTTCCACATAGTCAAACACTAGTCTCGAAACCACTCGTTCTACAGTAGGTGAAATATAAAAGAAAAAAAAATGTTTAAGTTAGAACAGTAAGTTTAAATCCAAATCAATTCCAAAAAGTTAATCTATGAATTGAGAATGGTTTTTAGGTTTTATATTCAATTAATATGGAATTTTAGTTTTTGACATACACTTACAACCTCCAATATTGTTGAACATGGTGTGTGAGTAATATAGTAAATAACAATTTTATGAATGTCATATAAATCTCAATATTATTTTGAAATTTGAATTAAATCAAGACTGAATCCTGTAAAATAATATCTTATCTGATAGTAAATGGCTTGACAAGTCTAATAAATAATAATTAATGTATTTTTCCACATACAACTAAGGTGTTCTATATTTATTTATATCCGATTCTATCTCTAATCAAAGTAAGAATTGAGCGGTTTTTTCAATAGCTAAATTATAAGTTATACTATAGGTTAACATATTTATAATAACAATAAAAATAATTAACACAATAAAAATAGTTTGAATGGTTAGTTATTATTTTATTTTCTATAAAGAATTAATTATTCTTTCTCTCTTCAATTTTATTCAAATACTATATATACACAAAGACTAACACAATGAAATAACTATCATAATTTTAAAGATAAAATAGTAAGAAAATATGTAAAATAAATATATCCTTTCCGTTAGTTATTTATAGATATGCATTGTTCTATTAATGAGAGAATTTTTTATTTTTTTATTTTTCCATGAAGGGCGTTGTTTGAGTTTTTTCCAACAAATATATAGACAAACCTGCTCCCAATTGATCTCACATCAATGCCCTTTTCAAACATCACTTTGATTTTGTAAAGCATGAAAAAATAATTATATTCATTAAAAAATGATTACATTGATCTAAACTAGTAAGGTTGGAACATGTTTTTCCCTTAACTTTAGTATGCACTAAAAGATATTGGCAGACATTGTTATTAGATTTGGATTGATTATCGATTTTGTCAAACCAGTGATTAGGAATAAAAATGGGCAGAGACAACGTACAATATTATTATATAGTATAAAAGTTGAACATATCTTCCTTTAAAAATTAAATATTTGCATCGAAACTCATATTTATATTTGAGATTAGAAATTTTAATATCCATATTCTTTCATACTTGCCATATTTATTATTCGTGACTTAATTAATCATGAATAAAGAACTAATTACAAAATATTAATACTCGATAAATCGATAATTTTTTATTTTGTAATTAAAAAATGACAACATATAATTTCACAAACTAAGAAGATATATTAATTAACGTGTATATATATATATATATATATATATATATATATATATATATATATATATATATATATATATGTATTATTAACATTATTTCATTATAATTTTAACAATTTATTCGTATAGTTGAATTTTCCTCGTTTAGCTCTACCCTTGATGTTTCCAAGTATATATGTGGCGTAAATTCATTTTTGATTTTCAAAATGTATAACTTTTATCCCCGTTAGCTTACTTGATTCTCCAATTTCTTAAAAATGAACAATTTTATTTTATTATAAATATATCATTTAATTGCTACCAATAAGAAAATTTAATATATATATATATATATATATATATATATATATATATATATATATATATATATATATATATATATATATATATATATATATATAATATGATACTAGTTGTTAAAACTTGTTGTTAGACCTTTATGTAAATAATGGGTATTGTTAGTTACTAATATTTAGTTAACAAACTGATTGTATATTAATGATAGAACAAAACTGTTTGATTAAAAAAAATAGAACATACAATTAATTTGGGTGTTAACATTTATTAAAAGAATTTTTTCCTTCTTTTTTGTGAATTAATGAATGCACTTTTGGGGGCATTATTATAATGTCTTACTTTATTTTTAATTTACTAGCCACATGGTGATGTTCACGTGTTGTGCATTTAGATTTGTGCTATATGAAAGACAAATCTTTCTCTCTTTCTCCTTAAAAAGACATGCAATGGGTCACACATGGCCATGCTGAAAGATCATGTGATCAATATTTACTCTCTACACAGTAATGGAACCTATGGAAGGTAGTGATATTTCTTTGGAATAGAATCTTCTCATTATTTAAATATTTATTCCACCTTTCCTATTCATGCAGCCTGTTTTAGAGGCTTCCTATAGACTTTGACCACCTAATTATTATATATAATTAAAAAATTAAACAACATATAAACAAAACTTACAAATTCATTATTTTTTTTCTTTTGAATTGGATGTGATATTAATTTTTATATGGATATTAAACTTTATTTTTTATTTCCTCAACATTTTTTTTCTAAATAAAAAGCCCCTCAATATATGTAGAAAGAGGAAAAAGAGAAACAAAACAGAGATATATTTGGTGAAAATTTACAGATAATTTTCAAGATTAAAATAGTTTAGTATAAGGAGAGAATGAAAGAGATAGATCATTAAAAAGAGTGATGAATGTGACCCCTCCAACAATGGAATCCATAGCTAGAAGGTCTTGCATGAGATTACTTTTCTTTTTGGGTACATCTAGGTAGCTAACTTTAAAAATCTATATTCATCAAAGATAAATTATTAAGTGATTTTAAATCAATTTGTAGATTGTTGAAAACTCTCCTGTCTATTAGAGGTTACCAAATTTGAAATTGTGTTTCACTTTTTTAAAAGAATTTTAAATAAATTAAAGAAGAGAATATTTATAAACTACCTTTAATTTCGACTATTTGGATGTATTTGAAATGCATCGGAACAAAAACACTTATAAAGTTATTACTTATATTAAAGTTAAAACTGAAATATTAATGTACAAATAAATTAAAGAGTAAATAAAAGTTTCTCTCTATGTAAGAAAGGTTATTATAATATGCAAAAACAAATATATTTTGAAAAAAAAAAATTTAGATGAATTAGTTTACTCTAATAGAAATCATGATATTACTATATCATCTGATAATTTTTTAACGAACCCTAAGAAGGTTCACTTATAATTATGTAGTGTATTAGTACATTATTCTATCATTGAAGAATAAAAAGGACTAATTATTTTAACATCTCATGGTCACGGGCATGCTTTGGATTGTACAAAAAGGAATAAACGTCAGAATGTTCCACCCTTGTAAGGTGTAACCATATACTAATTAATTATTTAAGCATTTCAGCATTTATGTTTTTATAACTATTGAACTTTTGTTTCTCACTTTTTTTATTTGCAATGAAGAGACTTTGAACTCATAATTAGCTACACTTTTGAAAGATTAAAATGTTGATCCAATGATCCTTCATCAATATTACAATCCCACAATCATCCCCTAATCCCTAAACAAAATCCTCATAAAGAATAGAAAGCATTTCAACAGAAAAAGTAAAAGGAAAAAGGTTTACATGTTATGATGAGATTCAAAAGAAAATGCAAATTACACCCAATATTCTTTAGCTTGTTAAACTTTTTCAAACTAAATAGTCTTATATTTAAAATAAAATCATAGTTTAGAATTAAAACATAGTTTAGATTACAAAGAAAAAAGTGCGTGATTTTCATGAATCTATACCTTTACAATTATATATATATATATATATATATATATATATATATATATATTATACGTTGATTATATTATATAAATAGATATAAACTTCGTTTCACAATTTAGTTTCTTAAAATTGAGATGGATTTAATTTTTTTAAAAATAATATTAAAATCATCCAATATATATTTTAATAAGATTTATTATTTATTAACTCTATTCATACCGAATCACTATTAATATATTCATCGTAAAAAAGTATTAGAGATTTTATTGTAATTAAAAATAAAGATAAATTTACAATATAAAAATGTGTCCAAACTTAAATTTAATATATTTCACAAAAATTTAATTAAATGTAAATTCAGTATTACTCCCTATAAATAATAATCTTGTTTGATATAATATGATGATTTAACAAAGCATAAAATGTTGTGTTGCCATTCAGTTTTCATATTGGCACGCTTATATGATTATATATATATTGCATTCATTCAAAATGAAAAATATGAAAATGATGTTATATGATTGAAATTCCATATGAAACAAACAAGGGTCAGAGAACAAGTTATTAGATCCCTGTTACACAGGCCAAAACATAGTAATCTTTGAGATTGGAAAATATAATAATGTGGGTAGAGAGGAGGGACCAACCAATTGAACAATATCTGACAACTGATAAAATAGTGGGCCAAAGCACATGCACAAAAGTTTAAATTTTCTCAGTTGATTTTGAGAAATCACACCCTTCCAAGTTTTTCAGTTCCATACGAAAAAACATGCTTAAAAAACAAAAAAACATGTCTTTTTGCAGGATAAAACAAATCTAAAACATTGTCTTTCAATTTGATTATTAGTCTAGGAATTTTAGAGATCTCTGCATACACATTTTTCTAAACTCAAATTGAATGGTTTTTTGCATTATAAACTTGCCTTCTTCAGGGTTGTGATGATGGAAAGCTGCTTTATATAGCCAATTTGGCATGAACATAAAAGCATTGAGTAGGGACAAAATGGTGATTACATCCATTAGAGCTATATTGAAAAGAAAGAAAAACAAACAAAAAGGTAACTCCTCTTTCAAGAGGCATCAACCCAACAACACTGCTACCAAGAGAATAAATAATCAATAGTAATTAATACCTCTTATTGAATCTTATTATTGTAGAAATTGTAGAAAAAAATAATTCATTTCACTGACATGGTCATATGTATCTTAAAATTAGTAATATAAAGGGAGAGATTGACGAGAGGATGCAAAGAATAGTCTTTTATTTGCTTAGGAAGATTTTGTCTAAACATCTAAAAAACAGATATTTAGAGAGAAAAATATGTAGATTTATGATGGGATAGGAAAAATAAATAAATAAATATAAATGATATATTAATTAGGTCTATAAAAATAATGGATATCTATATTATTCTACAAAAATTATAGTAAAACAATGTGAATGATCTAATATATAAAGTTACATGGATGTTTAAATTCTTTATAGATTTTTTTTAATAAAGTTCTCAAAACCTATTAATTTATATAAAAAAGATTATATCTCTCATGTTGTAAATTTTTTAATAAAAATTGTTCAAAAATTTTAGAGCATCATACGAAACTAGATAAATAAAAAAAATCTTTTGAAATTCTTATTACTTATTTATTTTCATATCTTAGAAATGCAAGTAAGAATAATTAGTCTTACTTTAAGTAAAAAAAAGTTCCATCCTAATTTCTGATTTTACAATGGAAAAAGGGTGAAGTGAGAGTAATATTTTTCTTTCCTCTCCATTTGACATGATCATGTGTTTTTGTTATATAAAGTTGCATGATAAGAAATTTATAATATGAGAGAGAAAGGTGAGAGAAATTAAGTTGGTGATGCATATATTAGTGAGAGAAGAGGAGTGCAACAAGAGTGAAGTTGAGTAGAATGGGTTTGACAGTGGAGAGGTTTGAGGAGAAGATGGTGTTCTCTTTTGAGTCTCAGAAATCAGTTCCAGCACCTTTCCTCACAAAGACATATCAACTTGTTGATGATCCTCTCACAGACAACATTGTTTCATGGGGTCAAGATCAAACCACATTTGTTGTCTGGAGACCCCCTGACTTTTCCAGAGATCTTCTTCCCAACTACTTCAAACACAACAACTTCTCAAGCTTTGTTAGGCAACTCAACACCTATGTAAGCATCCTACTATCATTAGTATGTTCGGAATCCAAGTTCAAATTCCACCTTGGATATAAATGACAAAGTAAAATACTGTATAAAGATAAAACATCATTCACACATTGTCTTAAGGTTTTGAATAAAGAGTAGTGTCAATCTCTTCTATCAATACCTCCTGTTATTAACTATGAATGTTTTTGTTCTTGTGTGCAGGGTTTCAAGAAGGTAGTTTCTGATAGGTGGGAGTTTGCGAATGAGTACTTCAAAAAAGGAGCTAAGCACCTTTTGTGTGAAATACAGAGAAGAAAAACACCTCAGCAACATCACCAACTCTACCATGACCAGCCACCATCCCAGATTCTTCAACAAGATGAAAGTCTCTGCTTGCTTGATTCTCCTCTTTCATCTCCAAAACCAAGCACGGACATTCTAACATCCCTTTCTGAAGACAACCAAAGACTAAGGAAAAAGAACTTCATGCTCTTGTCAGAACTTAGTCACATGAAGAGTTTGTACAATGACATCATATATTTCATCCAAAACCATGTAAAACCTCCATCACCCTTTGAACAAAGAACCAGCACTGCCGTTCCAAAGCTGGTGGACAAGTCCTTGTTCACTTCTTCTGAAGAATCAAACAGTTCTGTTAAGCTCTTTGGGGTCCTTCTAAGTGGCACAAAGAGATTGAACCCAGATAACATTAATTGATGTTTTGTCCCAAGCTTCATGGTTAGCTTTTCTTGGGTACCCATCACTCGTTTTCATTTATTTTATATATATATATATATATTGTATAGAACTGTGTTTCATTTACAATGTTACATTTTGGTACCCCCAACAGAATTTTCCAGTTATAAGACGTGTCAATGAAATAGCAGGGTTTCTTCCTCGTTGTTGAAGTTGGAATCACTAAGTATAATACTAGTTTGTAAATATTTGCTTTTGTTTTCCTTTCATTTTGTAACTTCAACATTTTTAAGGGGAATGGTTTTTTATATCAAAAGAGCAACTTGAAAACCCATTTTTAAAGGGAATAAAATAGTTATAAAAAAATCAATTTTTATATTTGTAAAAAAACTAAAAAGAAAGATTAAAGGTAAAATAGTGAATGACAAGAATGCAAAAATGACCTTTTCTTTAAAACCCTATGAGTTGTGTTTTACTACCACAAGGTTATACAACAAAAAGACATAGTGAACTTCTAAATTCATTCAGATTAATCACCATGTTTGATATATTATTAGTTGTGGAATTCAAAATATTTATCATAATTTTGTTTTTGATATAAATTTTGGAAAGTTGAATAAAAAATCCATTTAAATTACTTAGTGTAACATCCCAAAAATATAGGGTAAAAACATATACGGGAGAATCATCACATATTAACAATACTACATATCAGTTCTACACAGAACGAGATACTATTATGGCTGAACTACCTTACATAATAACATGAAATTTAAAAACGTACGCTAGCTACTACTAGACTGAACGGTGTACAAAATAAATTATACCGAATGATCTTACAACATATAAAGCTAATAACAGACCGAACGTCCCTAAGGTTCGGTCTTCACTTCTGCCGCGTCTTCCAATACTTCTTCCAGCAACTCTTCTCCTTCTGCTCACATCCACACGGATGATCATTACAACAGGACAACGACAGGACGCACAACACAGAAAAAAATAATAAACAGGGTAAGCTTATGTAATTTAATTTATTCAATCACAACATATAACATTCATAACAAAACCAACAACGACCACATCATAATTCATACATTCATGCATGCAAATAACAATCACATGACTCTGATTGTCCAGACTATATGAATCCTGTGTAGCTACGACGTTCGTGCACTCGGGTGATGTAGTAATTGGGATACCCTCAACAGCTGTCATCCGAGGTTGATCTGTTCTGTCCAAGTTAACCTTATGGACTAGGACCTCCTGTCATTCCCACACGTGACTTACTCCTCTCTACATGAGAACGAGCAATCATGGAATATCAAGATAAACGCCCGCTAAGCTTTGCCCACATTCATACTTTACCAATCAATAACTACTTTCTGAGATATTCCTCCTTGGAATACTCGTTCATAATCAACTATTTCATACACATCACATCTCAATTTTTCTCATACTTAATCATCCATACATTCAAAGGAAATAAGATCATACGCTCTTATCATAACCCAAGTACGATTGGAATAACGCTTCTTAGAAACTAACCAGACTAAGCGCTACTCATCTACTTTAATAAACAAATTCCTAAGAGTTCAAACCGGACGCTACGAAGCCTAGGCCGAGTACTAAGACTCTAGGCCGAACACCTTTTAAAGACCAACACTGACTTTTACTAAACAATAATACTGATGAGAAACTATGAATTAACTAACGCTATCTAGTTTGAATAAAGACTCTGATTCTAAGCATAGTACTACTATATTACAGAAAACAAGATCCAGCGCTTGGTTTAAGACCGAGCCCTGTAGAAACCGAACACTTTTGAACGAGCGTTGGTCCAAGACCAAGTGCTTATCAAGAACGAGCGCTACTGAAACTGAAAGATTGGTCCAAGACCGATCGCTAATAAAATCACAGAAAATGAATGAATATATATATATATATATATATATACACACACACACACAAGTGAGCCACCACTTATTCTGAATGAAAAGAACAATAATATCTACGACCTTAAGTAGTATATAACACATTTAACTAAACTGTTTAGGAAGTCTAAAGAAGAACTTAACATGAACGGGCACTCAACGAAAACTGAACGATGAATACAAACTCTCGGTTACAGTTTACCTATTCTTATATCATGTTACAGAAAGACTCTTAAACAATATCCCTAACGCATGATAATTCAAGTAAGACCATGCACTCCCAAGAAAGACCGAACACTCGCTAATGACGCTTGACCATACTATCACCTTTGCTCATAATACTATGGTTCGAAAATTAAACTCTATTCTAACTCAGTTCACAGCGTATATCATACGTCCATCCACACGTCCAAACCAGCAGTACAATTATATTTCATACTCATCAAATAATCAAACGTATCATGCAAGCATACAAACATTCAACACAACACGCTAAATTAAATTATATAAGCTTCCCTTACCTCGACACGTAACTGAACGCTCAACTATGCAAAATTAGAGCTCCCTACTACGAAAGACTTAAAGTCTGACGACCACGTTTTAGGAATACTGAACCACATAGAAAACCAGAAACACTCAGAATAATATTACCCACTCAGGCTACCAGAACTAGAGGGTTGCATGCGAGTCTTAAACGAACATGCTTAAAGAGAAAGAACTCACCAGCTCAGAATCATAAACCGATCGGCTTAAATGGAAGCTCTTGATGCCGAAAGTGTTCCAGTGGTGCCTGAGAGGTGATCGGAAGAAGAAATGGTGAGGTTTTCTTTGAGAGAAGAAGGATATTTTAGAGAGAAAAAGGAGAAAATGGTTTCAGCAGGGTGGGAAAGAAGAAAGGCCTGCAGAGAAGTGGCACGACATTTGAAATTTGTCCTTAAATACTGTCGTCGCCCAAAATGAACGGTCACTCTCTTGTAGCCACCTGTTCTCTACTAACTGAGACGCTCACTCACTTCTTGGCACATGGATCCCACTACTTGGGATTTTTGGGTGAGTTTTTAATGGGGTCTGACACTTAGTCTTTAATTTGTGAAATTATTGAAATTTCATAAAAATATCCTAAAATGTTAATCTTTGGTTTTGAAAAACCAGCATGGAAAGCACATATATGTCAAAGAAAAAGAAACAAAAGTTTACGGAACCTCGAATAGGGCATAAGCATCTAGGAATTAGAATGACATGAACATAAAATAACAAGTAAAGCTATATAGTATTGTTTAATTTCTTACACTTACAATTACTATAACAAGACCTTAGTTTTTATCATGTGTCCATAATGTATCATCAGTGTTCATCTTGGCATTGTACATAAAATCGTATTTAAGAAAACAAATTTTATTTTATTAATTAAATGTGTACGTATTATACTATTTACATTACTGTTTTGAACATGGATAAGAATTAACATCAAAAGAATGATAATTTTAAAATCGCTGACCAAAAGTCAAAAGCAACTCAAGTCACTTCATTATTGAACTCATATTCTTCGAAAACAAGAAAACAAATTCCAAAGCAATTTTGGATGCATTCTGTCTCCTAAACTGACTATTACTGGTTATTTTTTACACATTGTTCGATCAAATTGCGCATTCAATCAATTAGAAAATAATCTTAACGTACGCTTTTAAAATATTTATTATAAAAATTAACAATTTTGTCGTAAATATGAATGAAGCACTCAACATTGTAAACACAAAATTCCAATATTGAATTGTGCAGGATGTGATTGAACAATGATTTGATTTGTTTAGTCTGACTGATGGATTGATTATACATGGAATCTTATGCATACATTTTTGCTTTCGGTTTCCTCTATAAAGAAGGCAAGAAAAAGCCCAAAAAATGGTGAGTGAAATAAAGAATATTTTTGGAACAAAAGAAGTCATCGGGATTGTAATATAAATTTGTGATGGGTTTCTCTGCCATTGTTCCTCGTGTCACCAAATTTCATATAACTTTTATCTTTTTCTTTTATTTGATACATTACAATATCATATTTCACTCTACAAGTTGTTAAAGCAACACCAACTACGAAAAGATCAAATGCAAGACGGAATTGCATAGTTAAATTTTACATCTAAATTAATAGAGATAACATGAATAGATCCGATTATTATATATAATGTGACGGATGACCGTGTTCGGTCCTTTATTTATCATACGGCCTAGATGAATACTAGGTGAATGAGGATTAACGTTTTTATCTCTATTTACTTTTTACATATAGGAGGAATCTTCCAAAAGAGTGACCGATTGTTCAAATATTCATTAGTTGATCGTATTATAAATTGAACACGTTTATAGGTAAAATATACTTATCAGCTTTTGCAGCGTGATTAGGCCAACCTTAATTGACAGCTCATTTCAAAACTTATAAATAAAGAAGTAAAGTAAGAAGGTAGATGATTACATTTATTGTGAATTTAAGACTTTACTGTGTTAACCGATCGGTCATATAACTGACTTCAGCGTCAGAGTGTCTTTGATATAGGTACTCACTCACCCAGTGTGGAGTTGGAACACTAAGGACTTAAGAGAACTTTATAAGGCGACGTTAGGAGGCTTGGATAAAAGTGTGAAAGAGTGTTTTGATTGTGATTCCCGACCCATACTTGAAATATATAACAATTGATCCCAACATTGTGAAGTAAAGAAAATGTTTAAATTATATTTTTTTATCTATCTTTTAATATTCTAACTATTTACTATTTAGAGTTTTTATTTAAATAAAATAATATTTATTAAAGTGCTTTTTCTTATTTAAAATTTTAATGAAATTATTTATATTTATTGATAATCTTTTGTAACACCAAAACATTATTAATTTAAAACATTTAAGTTGAGTCTGGATAATCTCTTGTTGAGCCCCTACTCAATACACCTACCACAAGAGTTGAATGTTTTCTCCCTTGAAAGTCATTCCACATCCATCACTTCACAACTACACATTATCATCTCATTGAACATTTAAACATTTCTATCATTTATTCATTTATATATATATATATATATATAAATATATATATAAAAGTATATATATATATATATATGTATAAAAGTATATATATATATAAGTATATATGTACATATAGGTATATATGTATGTATGCATGTATCTAACAACAAATCATTCAATCTATTAAAGTTAACATATTCCCGCCCAAAGCCCCAAACCTTCACTCAATGCAACTCAAACAAAGAGATTCCTGTAAGAGATCTCCATGTTATATCAATTTAATCAATCATAGGTCTCATAACAAACATAAAAACTCATTTTTTCAAGATAAAGAAACAACTTCTAATACCAATTGAACCAAAGTTACTAATCTTTGAAGCAAAATCATCATCATTCACAATTTCTCACATCAATATTTTAACATGGCCAAATCAATGGTATAACATCTCAAAAGTGTTTTCTTCCTTCTTTATAAATCACAGTAATTTCATCTCATCTAGTACACCATTTGAACCCAATTGAGCCAAATTTACTAGTCTTTGCAATCCAACACTCTAGTAATTCAGGTTTTCATACATGCAAATATGCGATCAAATTAGCTAGAGACAACATACAATTCCTGAAACCAGCCAATTCAATCATACATCATATTCAATGAAATCAAATCACAATTTTATCAAGTTATCTATATCAAGGTACAATATATTTTTAAATAGCTAACTTCCCTTACCTGTTTAAAAGCAAACATAGTTCCTTTAGCGTTATTCACCCCTAACACAAATAAAAGGAAAGCTTAGATCAAAGATCTTATAATACCCTAATGACTCTAATTGAACAGAGATTCATCAAGAGCTCTTCAACCATGCAACTCCATACCCTACACATGCAAGCCAAAGATCAAACGACTGTATATTTGGAGGGTCATGCTTGAAGTAATGGGAGGAGAGAGAGAAAGTTTTTTAATGCATGGTTATGTGAGAAAAAGTGGTTTGGAGAGAGAGAAAATAAAAACATGAATATTTGGCCTCCTTTTACGTAACAAAAGATAGTTTTAGGATAGTAACAAATTTAAGGAGAGGATTTTGAAACACATTCTTTTAGGTTAAGTCAGAGAGAAAAACAGACACTTCTACGACAGCCGTAGGAGAGAGAAGCACAAACCCTAGTGAATTGCTGTGAAATCGTAGAGCAAGAAGAGTGCACTAACGAAAAGATGAAGATCTTCTTATACTGGGAAGGATTTACAAGCAATTAACAAACCTCTGGAGTCTAGGTAAGGGGAGCAAACTAATAATGTTGTAGTTGTTGGGGTTTTCACGGGTTGGATGATGTCCTTAAGGAGTGTTTAATGTTGTTATTGATTCGCAAACTTGTGGAAAATGAATGATATAACATGTATGAGGGAAACTCTTCACATGTGGGTTTGGGTACAGTAATTTTCCTTTGATCCCTGTGTTATGTTTCTGATTGTTTTTGGTGATAATTTTGTTGTATTTAAAAGTTGTGGTCTAGTGTATAAGGGTTTCCGACGAGGCTAGTAGCACTGTGAGGCCTTATACACTTTCTCAGTGCCTTGGGGTGCCACTACTCTATCTTGGGTAGATAGTACTGCGATGAGGGTGAGAGGCCGAGATCATCCAGCGGAGTTCCGAGGGGGTTGAGTGTGTGAGGGTATGTTGTTGTGATGCATGTGAGAAGAGGAAAGAAGTGGCGAGATTAGATGATGGTTGCTGGTTATAGTGCATGAATGTGGCTACGGAGAGTTGTTGGGGTTTAAGCGAGAAAATGGTTATGGATTTTCTTCTTGTTTGGGGAATTCGTGAGTGGCTATATGTGTACAAAATGTAGGTTGTCAATAAACCAATATTAGTGGTGTGTATAACAAGTTTGGACATTGTGTGTATGAATGTGGAAGATAGAGTGAAGACCGTGGAAGTGGCAAGCAGGAAGTAATATAAGTTATGTTGTTTTAAAGAGAAAAGGTAGAAGAAGGGCGCCTCTGAATTTTATGTGTGTTTATTTATGTTTTACCTAAAGTATAATATTGTTTATTTCTTGTGGATTTGGGTTTGTCTTTGTCATGCTCGATGAAGCTCCTAGAATAGTGGTGGGAGTAGCACTGGTACTTTGCTCGGTGAAGCTCTCTGAGAATAGAGTGGTGGGAGGTGTATACTTGTCCGGTGAAGCCCAAGAGGATGGTGGAAAGCATATACTTGCCCGTGGAAGCTCTAAGAGAGTGGTGGGAAGTGGTGTACTTGCTGGTGAAGCCTTCTAGAGAGTGGCGGGAGATGTCATTATGTAATGGTGTGGTAAAGTGTACTAGCCCGGTGAAGCTCTTTAAGAGAGTGGTGGGAGGTGACACTCGACCTTATGTTGTATATGAGTAACCGGTGGTGATTCAATGTATAATGAATGGTTTCAAATAAATTGGGGTATGGGTTGGTGAATGATCGAGGGAGTCGGGGTGTGAATTGGTTACTTTGACGAAATCATTTTGTGGTTTATATGCTGGTCACTTGAAATTCTGGTAGTGCGGATGTTAATGATTTAATGTGTTGTCATGTGAAGATGTGTGTAAGTGAATGATGATATGTACTATTCTATAATCTTATTCTAAGTTGATGTTAATGCTTATGTATG
Organism: Vigna umbellata; assembly: GCF_029865625.1. Lineage (NCBI taxonomy): Eukaryota > Viridiplantae > Streptophyta > Magnoliopsida > Fabales > Fabaceae > Vigna > Vigna umbellata. The sequence continues at coordinate 10,599,153 of NC_142173.1, forward strand.
TTTATATGACCTGTTTATGTTAGCTCACCCTTGCGTGCTGTGGTTGTGGTTTACACCTGCAATGATCGTACTTGTACGTGTTGTTACAGATGTAGCTAAAGCGAAGTTGAGTGGCGAAATACATGAGAGAACTATGGGGTTTTAATTTTTATATTAATATTTTTGTAATGAGATTATATAAACGCTTTATAGTTACATTTGATTTATAAAATTTTCCTAAATTTGGTTCTAATAAATAGAAGCTTTTATTTAAGCTGTATTTCGAAATAGTATCAGAGTTAAATTTTTAAAAGTTTTTGTAAACCCGTGACATCCCAAAATTTGGAGTGTTACACTTTTGGTACAACTTTTGATAACTTGTTCACTTCGTCTTTCTCCAACATTCATTTTGATATGTATGAGCTAAGATTGATGAACATTTGTGGCAAATGTCCTGCACAAGATTAAAACATGTATAACATATATGTCCTATTTAGTGTTTCTGAATGTTTTTTTTTATCAATTGTTTAGGATTCTGTGTTTTCTAATGTTTGTGTTTGTGAGATTAGCTTATATCGTTTAGTCTGTAAGAGACTTCTTGGTTGGCGTTTTATTTATTGATTTCATGACTTGTTTTGACATGGTTAATGTGTCATTATTTTCTAAAGGAGGAACATTCCATGAATGTCTTTCCTGTCACCTACTACTAATCTGATTGGATTTTTGATGTACAATACACTCATCAGATATCACTTTTGTTGTTTTTGAATGTTGAACATTTAATGTCATTTAATGCTTGCTCAGAACAATAAAGTGATTTTTGATTTTCTACCATATCTTTTGACAATTAAGCTTTTCTTTTAAAGATACCAAGCGTTGAGTAAGACTTCATCTTTGGACGAAGTATTGTTTAAGTTCATGGTATCATTCAGGCAAGTAAACTCTTTTTTTATCTTTGTCTCTTCTTTAGACTCATAGCGTTTAGCTTTGTTAAAAATGAATGACTCAATTTCTCACACCAAGAGGGGGGGGGGGGTGAATTGGTGAAGTATAAAATTTAAAACTTTCAAAATCTTTTTCACCAAAAGTGATGCCTTTATAACTTTCTTGAAACGCAAGGTAAAAGACTTGTTTATGCAGTGAAAATTAAATCGATCGAGTAAAATAAGAAGTCGACTGAATAAAAGAGTGTAGGGATAGAAAGATCAAACACTGAGTTTTTATATTGGTTCGGCCAAGCCTATATCCAGTGTCCTTCCAACAACAGAAAGTCAATGCACTATAACGATCAAGGTTTTTACAACAAGACTTTTATAGCGACCTCACGTCAAAAATATAAAACACCTCTCTAACCCTCTAATCAAAATATAGGTAGTATACAAACAAACTAGCAGCAAGAAACCCCTCTCCTGCAGTCTAAACCCTTTGAGCCACCCTCAAAGTAAAGAATGCAGCACGTTCTTCTTCCTGCAATCACAACAGGGAATGATGGAAGCAGCTCCATGACGCGTAGAAGGATGCTTCAAGACGCAGAGAATGGCAACGGATGGAAGATGACAGAGGATGTCCGAATGCACTCAAGGTGTTTGTGAAATTGTCTGGTGGTGTTTGGATGAGTGTTTTGGTAGATTTCTAACTCAGTAGGCTTTCCAAAGGGGAAAGAAGCTAGAGGAGGTGCTAGATAACAAAGCACAGAGGTGAACTTGAGAGTAATAGCTGGAAATTGGCAGCATTTCTTTACTTCAATTCAAGTTACATTTACAAGTGATGAAGCTCTCTATTTATAGAAGAAGGAGAGCTTCTAAAACATATTGTGCAAGTTATTTAAATGTGCACATGCTGTAAAACAGATATAGGAAGCTTGGGCAGCAAGCTATAAGTGCCAACTCAGCAAAGCAATTGAAGAAGATTGAGTTGTTGTCTTTGGTGTTGAACGTAATGCAAAAGCCATGGGCACCAACCATCCATTTGTGCTTCTTTTGCTTTACTTACGTGGCAACCCTTTTAAGTTGCATAGACATGGTTCCTCCCTTTTATTAATATTCTACAAAAGCAATGTAAAAGTATTTAGCAAAGAGAAAGAGAACTTAGTAAGTAATACTCCATAAGAGTAAGGTATTGAGTGCTCCCTCTTCCTCTTGGATTCTCTTGGACATGGCTCTTGTTAAAGGTCCTATGTGAAGCTTAGATGGTCCTCCATCAGTCCCTCCCTCTTGAAAAAGATCTGTCCTCAGATCTTGGGAATCCTGTTGGGCATCTCCTGTGAAAGGAATTAAATCACAAATGTTAAAAGTAGGACTGACGCCATAACTTTCAGGAAGGTCTAATTGATATGCATTATCATTTATTTTCTTGACCACTTTGAAAGGACCATCACCTCTTGGGCTTAATTTGGATTTACGTTGAGAAGGAAATCTTTCCTTTCTCAAGTGAAGCCAAACTAAGTCTCCCTCTTTAAAGATTACTTGTTTTCTCCCTTTGTTGTTGTAGTCAGAATATTTTTGAGTTTGTTTTTCAATATGGGTTTTAACCTTTTCATGTAACTTTTTGATAAACTCCGCTTTAGAAATACCTTCTTTATGAAGAAAAGAAGATGAATCTGGAAGAGGAAGTAAATCAAGCGGTGTGATAGGGTTAAAACCATAAACAACCTCAAAAGGAGAAAGTTTAGTAGTCTTGTGAACTACTCTATTATAAGCAAACTCTATATGAGGTAGATGATCATCCCAATTTTTAATATTGCCCTTTAACATTACCCTTAATAGAATTGATAGAGATCTATTTACTACTTCTGTTTGCCCATCAGTTTGTGGGTGACATGTAGTAGAAAATAGTAGTTTAGTTCCTAGCTTGGCCCAAAGTGTTTTCCAAAAGTAGCTAAGGAACTTAACATCTCTATTAGAAACTATAGTTTTAGGTAAGCCATGTAATTTGACTACTTCTTTGAAGAAAAGTCTTGCTATATAGCTAGCATCATCTACTTTGTGGCAAGGTATGAAATGAGCCATTTTACTAAATCTATCGACTACCACAAAGATTGAATCAAACCCCTTTTGAGTTCTCGGTAGACCTAGGACAAAATCCATACTAATGTCCTCCCAAGGGGTGCTAGCTATTGGAAGAGGAAGATAGAGTCCATGGGGCATGACTTTAGATTTAGCTTGTAAACAAGCTATGCAACTAGAACAATGCTTTTGGACATCTATTCTCATGTGTGGCCAATAAAATTTGCTTTTTAAAGTATGAAGAGTTTTATCAACTCCATGATGGCCCATGAGTCCTCCTCCATGACTTTCCTTGATAAGAAGCTTTCGAATGGATCCTTGGGGTATGCATAATTTTCCTTTATTAAAAAGATACCCCTCAGAAATATAGAATCCGTCGAATGGCTTCTTAAGACAAGATGCATATGTGGATGCAAATGTAGGATCAGTTTCATAAAGTTGCTTAATGTCATCAAAACCTAGTATTTGTGATCCTAAAGTAACTAACAATGCATGACGTCTAGATAGAGCATCCGCAACAACATTAGTACTTCCCTTTTTATGTTTGATGACATATTGAAACTGCTCGAGATATTCTATCCACTTGGCATGTCTTTTGTTCAGCTTTCCTTGCCCTTTAATATACTTGAGAGATTCATGGTCAGTATTGATAATAAATTCTCTAGACACCAAGTAATGCTCCCAAGTTTGCAATGCTCGAATAAGGGCATATAGTTCTTTGTCATAGGTAGGATAATTCAATGTAGGTCCCCTGAGTTTTTCACTAAAATAAGCTATGGGGTGACCTTCTTGTATAAGGACAGCTCCTATTCCTACCCCAGATGCATCACATTCAACTTGAAAAGCTTTAGAAAAATCAGGTAAATGTAGAATGGGTGCATGTGTTAACTTATGCTTCAAGGTCTCAAAGGCTAGACTTTGCTTTTCATCCCATTTGAATGACACATCTTTCTTTAAAAGTTCATTGAGGGGAGCAGCAATAGTAGAGAAATTTTCTACAAATCGTCTATAGAAACCTGCTAGACCTAGAAAACTTCTTACTTCTCCCACTGTTTTCAAGACAGGCCACTCTTGGATAGCATTGATTTTGCTAGGATCAACATGTACACCTTCTTTCCCAACTTTGAATCCCAGAAAAATGACACTTTCTTGACAAAAGGTACATTTGTCAAAGTTGGCAAATAAGTGATGTTGTCTAAGTAAAATCAAAACTTTCCTCACATGGTGAAGATGTTCTTTAAGACCTTTGCTATAGATTAGAATGTCATCAAAGTAGACTACAACAAAGCTGCCGATGTATTCCTGAAGGACATGATTCATTAGTCGCATGAATGTACTAGGAGCATTGGTTAAGCCAAAAGGCATGACTAACCATTCATAGAGGCCAAATTTGGTCTTAAAAGCGGTTTTCTATTCATCTCCGTCTTTGATTCTTATTTGATGATATCCACTTTTAAGATCAATCTTGGTGAACATGTTTGCTCCATGTAACTCATCTAACATATCGTCCAACCGAGGAATAGGGTGCCTATACTTGACTGTAATGTTGTTGATAGCCCTACAATCTGTACACATTCGCCAAGAACCATCTTTCTTTGGGACTAACAACACTGGCACGGCACAAGGGCTAAGACTTTTTTGTATCCACCCTTTTTCCAATAAATCATGGACTTGCCTCTCTATCTCTTTGGTTTCTGTAGGGTTAGTCCTATAAGCTGGTCTATTGGGAAGACTAGCTCCAGGGATCAAATCAATCTGATGTTCAATTCCTCTAAGAGGTGGTAAACCACTTGGAACCTCTTTAGGAAATAAATCATCAAATTCTTTCAAAAGCTTTTGTAACCCTTTGGGAAGAGAATCAAGTGGATGATTTATGGAAACAAGTGCCTCTTTGCAATAGAGTAGAAAGTGAGGTTGTCCAAGAAAAAGATTTTTAGATTGTTTTGTTGGGACAACTACATTGGTTGAGGCACTTTCTAACAAACTCAAATTCTTCTCTTTTGAAACTGTTTTATTTTTGAGCTTTTTCTCACCATCCAATTTTTTTTTAAGTATTATTTGATCCTCTCATACTTGTGATGGTGTAAGAGGGCTCAAGATAATCTTTTTGCCTTTGTGTTGGATGGTGATCTTGTTGGTGACCCCATCATGCAAAGCTTGTTTGTCATATTGCTAAGGTCGCCCAAGTAAGATGTGACCTGCTTCCATTGGAACAATATCACAAATGATTTGATCTTCATACTTGCCTATGGAAATTGGTACACTTACTTGTTCCTTAACAACTATTCCTTCATCTTCTTTTATCCATTGAAGTTTGTAAGGGTTAGGATGAGGAGTAGGAGTTAAGCCTAGCTTTTCCACCATTCTAAAGCTACAACAATTACAACAAGAACCACTATCCACAATCATAGAACAAGTTTTATCAAAAACTTTGCAGCGTGTGTGGAATAGGTTTTCGCGTTGAGATTGTTCTAACTCCACATGCTTTGCTTCAAGGAGTCTCCTAAGCATAAGAAGATCTCCATCACAAGGTGGAGCTTCATGTTCCTCTTCAGATGAGGACAACTCAGACGCACTGGAGGTTGATACCTCACTATGATTTTCATGCTCAAGGATATAGGTTGACTTTTTGAAGTGACACTCAGTTGAATAGTGTCCTCTAGCCCCACATTTAAAACATCTAGTCTCCCTACCCTTGGAATCTCTAGTTTGCTCTCTTGGAGACCGTTGTTCCTTTCCTTTAGAGTTCTCTTTTTCTTTTCTTAGCTCTCTATCCTTGCTTTTGATCTTATCTTTCTCTCGTTCACGCTCTCTCTCTTTTAATTCTTCATATCTTGGAAAACTACCCTCCCTCTTAAAATCTTTCCTATATGAAGAGGAGGTAGCATAAGGTCTCTTTGTGGAAGCTTTTCTTCTATTTTGTTCTTCCACTCTCACACATAGCTGGACAAAGTCATTGAGATCTAAGTAAGGTAAGAGTTCTACCTTATCTCTAATCTCATAGTTCAATCCACTCTGGAATCTAGCTATGGTGAATCTCTCGTCCTCTTTAATCCCAGCTCTTAACATGAGTAATTCTAATTTCTGCCGATATTCCTCAACACTCATGTTTCTTTGTTGAAGTCTATGGAGCTTGTCCATGACTTCTCTAGCATAATATGCTGGTACATGCCTTCTGTGTAAGGCTGCTTTTAACTCATTCCAGTATTGGATGGTATAGTCGCCACTCATCTTTTGATCTCTTATGATTGATGTCCACCAATAAAGGGCTGCACCTTGAAAAGTCAAGGTAGCTAAGGTCACTCGCCTCCTATCATCTATGTGGTAGCACTCAAAAATCTGTTCAACCTTCATCTCCCACTCAAAGTATTCTTCTACATTGTCTCGTCCAAAGAAGGGTGGAAGGTCGAGTTTAGGTTCCACATGATGGTCTCTATGGTTATGATTACGCCTAGGAGGGCGTTGATAGTGATCATAAGGGTGATGACTATGGTGATCACTATGTTGGGAATGATCATCATGATCATGGTTTTGCCTATGAGAGTGATCCCCTTGTGAATGCCCTCTTTGAATGAGAGTAAGATTGGCGACCATTTGCCTTAGTTCATGTAACTCAGCCTTGGTTCTATTGAGCTCTTCTCTCAACTCTATGTTGTCCTGATCATGATTGGTGTTACCTTGAACACTAGAGTGACTCATGCTTGTGAAGTAGAGAAAGTGTTTTCACAAAATTTGAAAGCCTTGCACAAGTATGAATCAAAACTGTTGGAAAAGAGGATTTTCTTGTTTTTGGTGAATGACTTCTATAGAGATTCTAAAAGTGAAGAAACCGAATAGCTCCCAGGAAGGAGAGGTGAGTCACAATGGACAAGCTTAGAAACCTTGTCCTTCCTTAGCCAGAGTGTCTCCTGACGTTTCTTACCAAAGTTTCTAGATAGAAGTCTTTCAAAACCTTTTAGGAATGCAACGATGTTATGCCCCTAATAAACCAAACGAAGGTTTGTCTATATGGTAGCACACTTAGCTATCACGGAGACGTAGAACACAAATATTCAACAAGCAAAAGAAAGGAAGTATGAAATGAATGGAAAAAGAAAAAACGGCCCTAAGTGAAAGTGCAAATGACACTGGGAGCCACTTGACACACTTCCACACTAAGATGCGCAACTAGACTATTACAATGTTTAATGGAGTACTTGGAATTGCTTGATAAGCATTTTCCCAAGTAACTCAAGTTTCAAAAGCAAAGAAGAATTAACTACAAAGGTTCCGTGATAGAATGTCACTTATACAATGAAGTGTAAGACAATGTAAACAAAGCCAAGTGTGGCAGCAACAACTAAATAAAGGAGCTGAAATGTAACTTTAAAGTGGTGTTTTTCTGCTGCAAAGAAGTGCTGGACAGCCAATGGAAATTGCTCTTGAAATCCACTTGAAGCAATGTTAGCAAGACCTCCACTCCTTAAGATGCTACCCCTTTGATAAGGCCTAGCTGGATGTTAAAACTCCACCAAAATATGATGTTGCAGCAGACAAAAGTCACAAAACCCGTGAGTGATAAAAAAAAAATGCTGCAGCAAAGTTTAATGCAGAAATAACGTGACAGCAATATATGGAAGCAAATAAAAGTGATTTCTAAACACTTTGGGGCTGGAAGAAAGGCTAGCACACAAAAGGAACTTAAGATAGGGTCTAGAACAGATTAGAAAAGCAAGAAAAACTCAAAACAAAGAGCGAATTCAAGTGCAGTGAAAGTGTTTGATGAAAATGCTAAACTGTTTGACAAAATGCCACTAAGAACAGTAGATTTTGGTGTTTTCTGGTTTTGGATTCATGAACACTGGATTGCAGGGGTTATTTGCTTTTTGATGCTTTGAATTCACTTGTATAATGATTCAAAAATGGTTGGAATAGAATCCCCTAGCTTTTGCCAATCCAAATTTCAAATGGAAACTTTGAAAGTATAGAAAACAACAAAGAAATGCATACTGCACCAAAAATGTGGCTGGAAAATTGGAACAACAGTGTGCAAAACAAATGACAGTGTATCAAAGGCTCCAATGATATGTCAAACAAGTTTATCTCATCAATTTTGATGTGTACAAACACTTAGACAGCAAAGAATCACACTGCAGCAGCAAATCAGTAGTCCACATCCAAACTTAAGCAATTTCAATGGTCTGAAAACTGATTTTGCACTTTTGGTGAAAACTGACCAAATGAACAGTAGGCACTAGTTTTAATTGACCAAATACACTTGCTGAACCATTGAAAATGCACAGGCAGTCACAAAATCTCAAAAACAGTGTATGAGTTGCCAAATTATGCAGAAAAAGTGACAGTATGCACCAAATCAATGTAGAAATGAATTCTGATGCAGAATTTGAAACCAGATTTTATGAACTCAACCACACATTTTGCTTTTCTGAGTTTAATATGAGTTTGTACACTTGTAGCAATGCTTAACAACACCAAGGAAACTTGCACAAAGCTTTAGAAGCAAGAAATCTGGTCTGAAACAGATTAAAGTACAGATACCAGATTTGAAAAGATTGTGCAGAATTTTGTGAAAATTGACGCAAATGTTGGATGCTTTAGCTCATATAATCCAGGCTAGACATTGTCTCTTTGCCTTTGTGGATTGATTCATTGCTAAACGTGCATCTAATACACAGTTTGAAAATGAAAATTGAAAGCTAGAACAGAATCAAACATTTGAAACAAAAACAACACTGCACATAAGGCACATGACTGAGACAAAACTGGAAAAGATGAATAAAGCTGGATTTGAACTCAAACAAACAAAGTGCACCGATTAAAATGATGACGAACACTAAGGAAAAGCAAATGCATGATTACAGCACTCACAGACACGAATTAAACCAAAACAGAATAAAAAAAAATTTCTAAAACAGTGACAGAGTTTGACAGCACATGACAGAAACGAAAATTGAACAAAAGAGAGGCTTATCTCTTGAAGACAAGCGTGGACGTGCTGGCTCTTGATACCAAATGATGGAAGCAGCTCCATGATGCGTAGAAGGATGCTTCAAGACGCAGAGAATGGCAACGGATGGAAGATGACAGAGGATGTCCGAATGCACTCAAGGTGTTTGTGAAATTGTCTGGTGGTGTTTGGATGAGTGTTTTGGTAGATTTCTAACTCAGTAGGCTTTCCAAAGAGGAAAGAAGCTAGAGGAGGTGCTAGATAACAAAGCACAGAGGTGAACTTGAGAGTAATAGCTGGAAATTGGCAGCATTTCTTTACTTCAATTCAAGTTACATTTACAAGTGATGAAGCTCTCTATTTATAGAAGAAGGAGAGCTTCTAAAACATATTGTGCAAGTTATTTAAATGTGCACATGCTGTAAAACAGATATAGGAAGCTTGGGCAGCAAGCTATAAGTGCCAACTCAGCAAAGCAATTGAAGAAGATTGAGTTGTTGTCTTTGGTGTTGAACGTAATGCAAAAGCCATGGGCACCAACCATCCATTTGTGCTTCTTTTGCTTTACTTACGTGGCAACCCTTTTAAGTTGCATAGACATGGTTCCTCCCTTTTATTAATATTCTACAAAAGCAATGTAAAAGTATTTAGCAAAGAGAAAGAGAACTTAGTAAGTAATACTCCATAAGAGTAAGGTATTGAGTGCTCCCTCTTCCTCTTGGATTCTCTTGGACATGGCTCTTGTTAAAGGTCCTATGTGAAGCTTAGATGGTCCTCCATCAGGGAACCTCAGTCCAATCTTCACAAGATTGTAGCCTCTGATCTCTCAGTTACACCCAATGTGCAGATACGATCATCCTTTTTACGTGCAATTAACTTGCTCTTCAAGAATCCACAAGCAGATGATCACCACGGTCACTTCTTGTTTCTTGAAGCTTTTTCTCTCTTTCTGTAAGAATGCACTTTCTGCAAAAGATATCACAAACTGTTAGATTCACAAAAGTTCTTACAGAAATCAAATTCGAGTCAATTTATAGTTAAACACAACTCTGACGCATTTTAATCAACTAAGCTACTAATACAGTCGAATGTAACAATTCTGTTATTGTAGTTAGCATCAATCAATGCAGTTAATTGAATGTACAATTAATGCAGTAGAATTTCATTTAATGTTTGGTCAACATATTTAAAAATATAGCCGTTGTGACAATTATATCAAACATTAACAGTTATTCAAAACATAACAAACTCAATCGAATGCAATACGCATGTAATTGACTTTATAACAGAGTAAAACAGTTTTGAAAACATTTCTCTTTGAAAAAACTCTCACAACACACTTGAAAAATTTTGTGCAAAGACACGAGTTTTAATTGACTTACCCCATAATGAAATCGACTTAAAACTGTTGTTTTGCCACACAATTTACGTTCAACGGAGGTGCTTGTGGTTTTTCTTTTCCATAAACATGTGTCATGCATTCATGTATAAAATCACATATATAATACAGTGAAATGCAATGAACAACATAAACAACACAATCATGTTCTAAAAAACACATATAACATGTAAGCATAGAACATGTAACATCAACTACATGTGTGTTTTTAATTATGTGTTGTCATCATCAAAAACTCATATATCACTAAGATTGTGGGTTCAGCTAAACCAGTGCTCCCCCTATCAACAATCTCAACAAGCTTGTTTATGTTTTCTTTTGTATTTTATCATTTAGTCTTTTAATTTTTTGGAGTGTTTTGTCAAAGACATCGTCTTGACATTATTTATTTTCAAGAGCTAAATTGAATACCTTTTGGGTATGATAATCTTTAAGTGTTTAGCTTTAACTCTCTTAGACGCTTTAGGCATAACAACCTTTTAGTATAGTGTCTAGGTGTTTGTGACCTAGATATTTTTCTATTTCCTAAGAACCTAAGTATTTTCCTAAGGTTGTCTATGTTAGGGATTCAGGTTCTAAGTCTTGTGTAGATTTTTTATGTTGAGGATTCAGGTTTTAAGTCTTGTGTTTTCATCCTAAGCTCCTTAGTCTAGTTTTTCTATGTTCGACGTTTCCTGGACGTTCATCTAAATCTTTTCTTCTTGGTGAGTTTGTTATTTTCTTTAGACCTTCCTGGCTCATGGCTTTCTAGCCTGGTGTTTTTCTATCCTAATCTGGGGTTTTCTGACCTGTCATTTTTTATTTTGGTGTTTTTGTAGCTCAAGGTTGGTTTTCTCAATCTAGGATGTTCTACCTTAGTGTTTGGTGTCTGTTTTCTATCTTAAGGTTGGTCTTCTAACTTAGGGCTTTCTATCCTAGTGTTTGGTTTTTTTTTAGTTTTCTAACTTAACCTAAGGTTTTTTGACTTGGTAGTTTTGCTTAGTGTTTTTCTAGTTTAGAGTTAGTTCTTTATACATAGAGAGTTCTTCATTTCATGTTATTTACTTCAACTTCAAAAACCAAGGTTTCTATATAAAAAACTTGTCTTGTAACAAGCTTGTAGTATGACAAGGGTAGGCTAATGTAATTTAAAACTTATAAGTTTTGAAGAAAAGAAAGCTTATATAAAAACAATAAGAAAAATCACTACATAATTTTACATCAATCATACAATCTACATCCAAACATATAAGCTCCTATACCCTATTCATATGCTAAGAACTACAAACACACCCTCTAAAAGGACTGGTGTATTGACTAACACCCTAAAACTTTGTACCTGTCATTGGTCAATTACTTCTGCCTCTTAAGAGCTATAAATATAACATGTATGAGTTTTTCCTAATTCCATAAAGCATGGTAGAGTAAATTCCACATCTCACAAGTTCAGCCACTATCAACACTCTCACTAGTGCATAATTGGCTTTAGACGTCTGTTATTTTGGCCTTTTAACGTCGGATCCATATCCGACATCTTTGTGGGTGACGTTAATCAGACGTCGGACAGGGTATACCAGACGTCTATATAGACGTCGGGCAGGGTATACAAGACGTCTATATAGACGTCGGACGACGTATACCAAACGTCTATATAGACGTCGGATGTTGGATATAACAGACATGTATATCGATGTGGGATATGGCTACATCCGACGTCTATAGGCCCTGAAACGTTTTGTTCACTTTAACTCATTGGACGTCGGTTTGTGCATTGACAGACGTCAATAGACGTTGGACATGGCATTAACCGACGTCTACTGGGTGTTTTTTTTTTTTAAATTAATTTATTATTGTAATAAAACCACACCCTAAAAACAGAAAATTGTCCCAGAACAATATACTATAATATATATATATATATATATATATATATATATATATATATATATATATATATATATGCGTTTCATATAAAGAAAGTTCTACTTAATGTAAAAAACAATCCAATACCAAAACTATTAAAATATAAACTTAAACTAAATCAAAGTAATGTTCAACAAGAAATATAAGTGTTCCTAGCTCTATCTTTACAGAAGATAAGTTGTCCACTCCTGCCTTATCTGCCTAATTGTGTCCTGTGGTATAGGAGATGTGCTCTTGAAGCGCTGCAAAATAAAGAAAGATTCATTATGGTTTCATATATATTTAAAGATGAATTTGATTTTGATGAGTGCATATTTATGCCCACATTTATGCTTTAAAATTCAAATTTTTGATGAATTTATGTGCTTGAATGAGTGATTTAAAGAGGATTTGTTATGATTGGATATATTGGGTTTGGGAATAAAAAAGGACTTAAAAAGTGATTTTTAGTTGCATAAATTATTCTTGAAAATTCTTACGTTCATTTGTGCAGCTGAGAATATAAGTTTTATTGGTCCAAATGGCATTTCAAGACACAAAATCAGATTTTGTTTGGAAAATAATATACAAATGGGCCAAGCAGACACCTTTTGCACCTCCTAAAATCCCTACATACACCCCTCTTCTCTTAACCAGGCCCAATACTAAGCCAAATAGTAACTCTATACACCTCCTAAATTTCCCTACCCATGCCCCTCCTAAGGCAAACTCCACCAGATCATGCCACATGTCCAAATCCTCCCCACACAGATTTAGCCAACCACATACTGCCACATCACCTCCCTCTGCCACGTCATCATCATCTTCTTCCTAGAAACCCTAATTCCCAAATCCAAACCCTAGGACACGCATAGCTGTCGCCGTACCATCCTCACCGCTGACCAACTTCTTTTTCTTTCTCGCAAGATCTCGATAGCCGCCGCAGATACTAGTCAGGCCGCCACCGTGAAGCCACCACCATCAACACCCATCTTGCGAGAACCGAGTCGCATCTTCTACAACAACCGTCATCTTCCTCGCGTGCCAATCTTGCCGGTCACTACCTTGCAGTAACCATGCGCCGCAAGCAGAGCCACCATAGGCCAAAGCCTCCACGCATCAGACCATCACCGGATCTGCAACCGCGAAACCGTCGCTCTCCCCACCATCCTCCTCGCATGGTCGTCTTCTCCATTCACGACCTGCAAGGAAAGATCATCAAACCAGAATCAAAACCTAGAAAACCCAATCCTATCCGAAAAATCCTTTGAACCCTAAACACCCAAATCGAACTCCAAGCCAGAATCCCAATTGATTTCGCCACCATCTCCTTCACGCGAACCCTTGCCTGACCGCGACTCCCTCTTCCGCATCGCCGCCATGAAAAGGCACTTGCAAGAAAAGCGACCTGCATGAAAGGCAAACACGAAACCCAATGTCGAGCCTCCATGATTCGCAACGTCGCGGAGGAGAAGAGGAAAACTGCGAACAGCACGGTAAAGGGGCCCAGTGGTGGCATAGAGAAAGCTCCTTTCCCCCAATCTGCAGAACCCTAATTTTGGGTGGAAAGGGAGCGGACACATGGAAGCACCTCATTGGCCACGTCTCCCCCTCAGTCAAAGCTAGTCAACAAGTTTCCTCTGGTCAAAGTTGGTCAAACAGGGACCTTTGTGCAATTTTGGAGATTTCTGAAGGGGCTAAAGTGCAGATAGAGGAAATTCAGGGTATTTATGCAATTTTGGAAAGTCAGAAAAGCTAAAAGATAAAATTCAGCTGTTCAATTAATTTAATTTGGGAATATCAACAGAAAATATCTTTTAAATAATATTATAATTATCTAAATCTTTTAGTTCTTTGGAAGATATAAGATAAAAGATTATGTCAACTGAATATTCAGAGTACAAGCCCAATCAAGCCCTATATAAAGAGACCCAAGGGAGACTTCACTGGACTTCACTTCATTCATTCATTCACCACTTCTCTCTCTCTTATTTCATCTTGTATTCAAATCCATTCGTAGAGAGTTAAGCATCTAGGGCTATTCTGCTGTAATTCCATTATGGATTCTGAGGTTAGAATGAGTTAATGCAATTGTTTATTTTGATTATTGATTTAAGTTGTTCTCTCTCTATGTCTTTCATCTCTCTATCAAATTAAAAGCAAAGATTCTTGCATCATAATGTGTTTGAATCTACATGCATATTGATTATATGAGTTCTAGGGTTTCTAAGTTTAATTAAGAATCTACTTTGATTTAATTTAGGAACTTTCATATGATTAAATGGTTTTTACTATCAATTAAGAATGTACTTTGATTGGTAGTAATAATTTCAACTATAATCAATTGAGAATTTACTTTGATTGATTATTTTTTAATTTGGTTAGGCGATTTAAGAATAGACATGATTAAACACAAAAGGATTTGATTGAGAATGTACTTCTCTTGAATTCATTGTGAATAATCTACAAAGGTTTTGCATTTGATTGAGAATTTACTTTGGTTAAATGCATGATCGCCCTCAAATTAATTAAGAATGTACTTTAATTAATTTGAAACTTAAATAATAATCAATTGAACAATTATCTATGAATAACCGATGATGAATCGATCTTGGAAAAGCAGTGGAATTAGCCTATTTCATTATAATCGTTTTTAAGTTTCTTATTTGTTCTTTAAACCTTCTCCAAACATCATTTTTATTCTTGAACATTGCATTGCATTCATAAGATTCAAATATTAAAAGGCAATTCCGTATTCGTTGGGAGACGACTCAGGGTTACTTTAACCCTATCTACTTTCTTGAATACTACTTGGCAATACTGAAGTTTCCTTGAAAAGTAGTATTAATTTGATAGCTTCAACGACAGCCTATCAGATTTGTAATGTATTCAATGTATGCATCATTACCTCATTCCAGTCATCTGTAATGACAACTCGAATGATGGTCTTAATCCAACACATGACATAGAAGCCACATTCCCATGAATCTAGCTGCTTGTTACACTAAAATGACAAACTAAATAGTCAAGAATTTAGATCATTCAATAACATAGAAAATGAATTAGAAGTATAAATGACTTACAACCTTTGGATACAAAATTTGAACTAGTTGACCTCAGGATTTACCAATAACTCTATTTAGATTGAAAACACAAAGTAAAATTAATATAACTACATTTATCATAAAAGTTTAAGGTGAACATCAAATTCAAAGTCATTTTTGGAGAAACACTTACCCTTGAAGCATGGTTCTCAAGTCAGTTTTCATCTTCTTGTGTGGCGAACAAAGCCATATAATTTTACATTGTTTGGGAATGATGACCATCAGCTGTCAGTGCGACCTATCACGAATCACAAATAGTTAGTTAAATAATTAAGTAAACTTTAATGAACTTTTACATATAACAACACCTACCCATCAATGTATGGAACAAGGTATACGTCTCTTTTTGACTTATCCATCCATGTTTGCAAATAATGTTGTTTGCTTTCAAGTGTGTTACCAGAAGCTTGAATGGTCTGAGGTTCAAAAAATTTGTACATGGAAGACCGACCTTGGTCTACAACGACTGTGTCCATGTACCTAAAACAACAAAGTTAAGTTGTTAGAAACTAGGAATTTAAATAAAACTAATATGGAAGACAAAATTAACTATCTTACATGCACCATAGTTGAATGATGGAAATATTCAACATCCTTTCTCCCCCAATTACCTCCATAGCATCAGTCAATGTGATATATACTAACACATGGGGTGGAGATCAAATACTCTCAAATCCAAGTATAGTTCTAATGGTGCTATCTTCAACCTGGGTAATCTTGTCATTAGCTTTGATACATCTCCAATTCACATAGTAGTCTTATTCCTTCATTTTCCAATTGATCTAAACCTCGAGGGTCAACAATTTTCTTGCAAACGGCATTAAAGAACAAACTCAGACGTGTCAGAATACCCCAAACAGAAGAAGGTAATATGCCTCGAATAACAACTTGTAACAATTGTTGCATCAATACATGACAATCGTGAGACTTTAAACCAACTAACTTTAACTCTTGCATAAAAACAAGCTTTCTAATATTTGAAAAATAACCTTGTGGAACCTTCACACTTCTTAAACAGTTACAAAAACTTTGTTTTTCTTTTTTAGAAAGAGTGTGACAGGCTGGGGGAAGATAAGTGCATCTTCCTATTATCTGTGGATGTAACTCAGATCGGATTCCCATGTCAGCCAAATCTTGTCGTGCTTTTATTCCATCTTTGCTCTTCCCTTTCACGTTTAATAATGTTCCGATGACACTGTCACAAACATTTTTTTCAACGTGCATCAGATCAATACAATGTCTAACATCAAGTTTACACCAGTATGGAAGATTAAAACATATTGATCGATTCTTCCAAATGTTTTTTTTGCAAAGGTACTTTTATGATGTTTTCCAAACACAATGTCAATGTTTTTGACTTTGTTGTACACCTCTTCACCATTCCGGGGTCTGGACACAACCTCATCCTCAGCACTTCCATTAAATGCTTTTTTCAATCTACGATAAGGGTGATTGCGAGGAAGGAATTTCTGATGTCTCTTATATACCGTCTTTTGACCATGCTTCAATTGAAGGTAACTAGTGTTTTCTTCACAAATGGGACATGCAAAATGACCTTTAACACTATAACCGCTCAAGTTTCCATACGTTGGGAAATCATTTATAGTGCAAAACAACATTGCACGCAAACGGAACTGTTCTTCAACATGTGAATCAAACACTTCCACCCCTTCTTCCTGTAACAATTTCAAATCATCAATTAAAGGTTTTAAGTAAACATCAATGTCATTTCCAGGTTGTCTAGGACCCGATATATCATCATGGACAACATCACATATTTTCTCTTCACGCACAACGAAGGAGAAAGATTGTATATCATCAACATAACTGGCCATGAACTGTGTTTGCTACTTAAGTTCCCATAAGGATTCATACCATCAGTTGCAAGTGCAAGTCTTAAGTTTCTTGGATCTGCACCAAATTCTGGAAATGTTTCATCGATCTTCTTCCATTGTGGTGAATCAGCTAGGTGTCGAGGAAGATTATCGCACTTTCTTCCGACAACATTCCATTTAAGGTTCTTTGCATCTTCTTTAACAAAGAACATACGTTTGAACCTAGGTATTATAGGCAAATACCACATCACCTTAGCAGGTGCACCATCATTACCTTCATCAGCAATGTTTCTGTCAGATTTCTTTTTAAAACGGGATAAACCACATGTTGGACAATACTTTAGCGAAACAAACTCCTTTATGTACAAAACACAATCATTAGGACAAGCATGTATCTTTTGATATTCAAGACCCATTGGACATAAAAAAAATTTTGCCTCATAATTACGAATAGGTAGAGTATTATTTTTTGGAAGCATCTCCTTCAACAACTCCAACAACTCTGTGAAACTTTTATCGGTTCATCCATTCCTTGCTTTTAAACTAAACAACTTCAAAGTTGTAGAAAAACGTGTAAAGTTCGAGCATCCTGGGAACAACGGTTGCTCTGAATCATTTATAAGAGAATCATACAAATTAGCTCTTCGAAAATTATCTTCACCGACATCACGTATCATGTCCTCTAAATGATCACTCATTCATTCTTCCACATAATATGTTCCTCATGACGTGGTAGGCTGGTCCAATACTTCTCCATGCCAAGTCCAAACAGTATAAGTTCTCATTATGCTGAACATGAATAGATGGTCACACACATTGCCTAAGTCTTGCCGTATTTGATTAAGACAACGAACACAAGGACAAAAATATGTCCCGTTCACAGACTTAGCATTTTGTTCAACATATTGCAAGAACTCTGAAACACCCTTCTCATATTCTTCACTAATGCGACGTTCATTCATCCAGCTTCGATCCATACTATGTTTGTAACATACTTCATCAGTTTCAGTTTTTTAACTGTCACAAGGTTAGGCCCTACCCGTTCAGAAAAATTATTTTTCATAAATTGCTAAGACACATGCAAAGAAGTCTACATCATAAATTTGATAAGATTTCGTCAGCATTTCGCATTGGTCTCCGAAATACCCGAAATGAGAGTAGTCAAGGATGACCACAATCAAATATGCATCCAAAGAACAACACAAATACTGAACCGAAATTTTATCAATCTTATCCATAAAATCCAACGTACATGTTATAGCAAATTATGAAAAATAATTTTCCCAAACTGTCCAATTGGACTATTCAAAATTTAATACAAATGATTAAAAGATTAATCGTTTGTGTTAAATTTCAAACGGGAACTAAGTTTCACTGAATGATTTCATACTTATAATCTAACATGCCAATTATAATAACACAATTATCACATGCATATTCAAAAGCCAATAACACATGCATACCTAAAAGCCAAAAACATGCATCCGCAAAAGCCAATAAAATGCATACACAAAAGCCAATAACATGCATACAACAAAAGTTTTCAACAAAGCAGCTAACCTTTTTAGCAAATTAAAAAAGCAATGGAGTAAAGCACGCCCAAAATCGTAGGCCAAAAAGAGTAAAAAACATCGCCCAAGCACACGCCAGAAACTGCACCAAAACGCAACGAAAACTAATTTTAATCGGTTCAAATGGAAGATATTTCATCAAAGAGTAATTTAATCGAAGTAAAAGTAAATTTAAACGGTCCAAAAGAGAAAAAACCTACATGGAAATGCAACGCCTCAGAGAGAAAATGCGATGAAGACGATGAACAATGAGCGTAACTCTCCACGGGTTCGCGTTTTCCTGTATAATAGGTTATAGACGTCGGGCTCTAGGGAGTCCAACGTCTAGAATAGTATAGACGTCGGTGCCCTCACTAATATGACGTTTTTCTGATTTAAAAATTCATATTCGAGGGGCTTATAGGCGTCGATTTAGAGGGGCACCGACGTCTAGGTGAACGTTTCACCTACCCTGTCAGGCATATAGACATCTGTTAGGAGGGGCCCCAACGTCTATAATATTCTAGACGTCGAAGCCCCTTCGAACAAACGTCTATATGACGGAAAAAATAATTTTTCGCCTACCTGTCAGGCATTAAGACGTCTGTTAGGAGGGGCCCCGACGTCTATATAGACGTCGGGGCCCCTCCTAACAAACGTCTATATGCCCACTTATTTACGAAAATGCCACCGGTCAATAATTTACGTTGGTTATTTGGTGGACCGACATCTACGGGGTGGCGTTAAAGGCCAATTCTGCACTAGTGTCTAGATATGAACCTCTTTTGACTCTCACAACTAATTATTTTAATATATAAATCCAATTACTTGTAGAGTCGAAATGATCTCATTTCAGTCTCTATCGTTGATAGACCCCACACAAAACCAACTTATTGTAGTATTCTTACCCTTGGAATAACTACCTCATAATTCCATTCGTATTAATTTTAAGTCATTGTAAACATTACAAAATTGGTAAACACGGTCATAAGAAAATAGTCAAAGAACAATATATCACACATAGCTCATTCATCACAAATTATTTATTTCAATTTACATGTTAATAATTCATCATTTATTTTCTATTGTATTAACATAATATTCAATTACAATATTTCCATTAAGTATATCAAAAAGGTGAAAATCATTTCTCTAACCATAGACCTCTAATTTACAATCCCAACGGTCAAAGTGAAAAATCATATTTCAAGAACTATTTGTCAAAATTTTAGCCAAATCCAATGGTTAACAAATTTAAAATCAAAATTTTACCCAAACAACCCAAAGATTAATCTCATACTTGTGTGTCCACATTTTTTATACCTTGAGATTGCATTGTCTTTTATTAACATCATACATGAGGCTCTTTGAGCATGTACTTCATTTAGGTCTATTTTGTACAAGTTTCCTTGTTTGTTTGTAGTAAATACTAGTAGACCCTAATTGTTTAGGACTTTACAGTGGCCCTTTTCAAATGTAATATTGTGCCCATTGCCAAACAATTGACTTATACTTAACAAATTATGTTTTACGCCATCTACTAATAAAAAATTATTAATAGAAGGGGAATTTTTTATACTTATCTTTCCTATGCCTATTATTTTGCCATGTTGATTTCCACTGAATGTGATTGTTCCTCCCTTCTGCTTCTGAGTTCTTGGAACATAGACTTTTGACCTATCATGTATCGCGAGTATCGATTATCCAAGTATCAAAACCGGGGTCTCTTTGCGGTCATCAATCAAATATGCAAGACAGATGATTTTGGCTTTAGCTACCCATATTGCTTTGGGTCCTGCTCTGTTAGTTTGATTTATTTTTCTTTTCTCAAAAGCGGGAGCATTGTTGAAGCTTTCCCTTTTAGGTTTAGCAAAATAGTTAGCTTTAACTTTAAATTTACTATAAGAGTTGTTGTCATTAAACCTTAAACAGCATGTGTTAGACGAATGTCTACATCCTTTGACTAGAAGCCCTAAACGTTCATTTCCTTTAAACGTTCTATTCAACACTCTATGAAGAGTATCATTTTCATGGTTCAGGGACTCGATGCGCTTAACATCTCTAGCAATGGTTGTATTCTCCACAAGCTTTTCATTTTTCAAAATGAGTTTTTCATTTCTCTTTTCAAAACATTTAGCTACCCTTCTAGGTTGTTAATTTCTTTTCACAAATTCTTAACATCATCATTAGAAGATGTTATTTTAATTTTTAAAAATTCATTTCCTTCGAAATCTTTCTATTTTGTTTTCTTGTAAGTTGCAAAACTTATGAAAATTTGGAGGAATTTGACAATACACATTATAAGCTTCAATGATAAAGTGTAAGTTAGTAAAATCTACCTCATCGTTAAAATTGTCTAATGAACATTCGTCATCATCTGCCATAAGACATAAATTGGCTTCCACTAGTACAAAAACAATGTATAACGTCACGCGTTCAACGTCCAACCACTGGATAGCCAACGTTAAAAGTGACTGCTGGCATTTTTGTAAATAAATACAATTATTAAACGTTGTTTAGAATTGTAATTCAATGTTAAAGGATATAAAACGTCGAATGCCCCAGCGTTAGACGTCAAAAGGTTAGTGAATTCAATAAAAATTTGAGTGGGAGATTGAAAATTCATTCACTATATCTTAGCGCGCGAGACCCTCTTCTCTTATCAAACTTTTCTCGAATGAAGTTTGACGACCATAACATGTAATCTTTCTTTCAATTGATACAAATGCATTTTATGTATGATTTTTTCGTTTGTTCTGACCGATTATTTTTATGCTTTTGTCCTTCATTGGAGAATTTTGCTTTCTCGACACTTTATTTCGACGAACCCACCTTTTGAAGATTAGTTTTCATTTTCGTTTTGAAGAACTTATTTGTTGAACTTGTTTTTTGTCTTTTTTGTTGAACTTGTTTGTTGTTGTTTGGTTGAACTTGTTTGTTGTTGTTTGATTGAACTTGTTTATTGTTGTTGTTTGATTGAACTTGTTTTTTGTTGGTTATTGTTGTTTGTTGTTAATACTACGTTCATAGTTCTTGCTTTATAAAATACCAAAAACTGAAATTTGTTGTTTTTCTGCTTTTCAGATCCTGTAGAGTTGTAAAAAAGGATCACAATTAATTAAAAAAAGCAAAAACAAAATTGATTAACGTCGTATATTAACAAGATTCGACGTTAACTTAACGTCGTATATTGACAAAAATTTGATGTTAATTTAACGTCGAATTTTTTAAACTCGACATAAATTTAAGGTCTCCTAATATGACGTCGTTCCCGAATTCACCGTTAAAAGCCCAAAATATTCGACGTTGTACGCGATTTTTGTGCTAGTGTTCCTGTTCTTCTTCATCAGATTTTGAGAAGTCTAGATCCTCACAGGTACTCATCAATGCTTTTCTCTCCCCTTATTTATAAACGCCAGGCTTTCTTTTTATCTTCTCTAGATTAGGACACTCAGATCTGAAGTGACCTGGTTTCTTACATTAATAGCATAAGATGGGACTTTTTTCCCGCTGATCATTTCTAGAAGTTGAACCAAGAGGTTTTCCTTTCTTCCTTCTCCTTATTGAGTTGATCTTCTTGGAGATGAACAATAGTTCATCTTCTTCTCCTTCTTCCATAAAATCTTCTTCACTGGTTGACTTTTTTGAAGGTTCTTCTGCTTTTGTAGGAGTCCTTCTGATAGATTTCTAAGCCTTCAACATTATGCTCCTTTCCTTCTTTATGATTCCATCTTCTTGAAGCTCCTTCTATGTACCTTCAGGATTCCGCTAAGTATCTCTAAGCTCATCCTATCAAGCTTCTTTGAGGTTCTTAGAGTGGTGACTTGTGGTCTCCATTGACTTGAAAGATTGTGAAAATTTTTGTCAATGTTATCAAAATTATTAAAATTTTTACCCAATGATCTTAACTCATTTAAGATCGTTTGAAATTGGTTGAACATGGCTTGGATGCTTTCATTCTCTAGCATGGTGAATAATTCACATTCACACGTTAACAAGCTCAACTTGTTTCTTTTGCCTTCATTTGATCCTTCATAAGTGACAACTAGGGTGTCCCACATTTCCTTTGCTCCCTTGAATGCATGTACTTTCCTGTATTTTTCTTCAGACAAAGAACACATTAACGAGTTTCAAGATTTGAAGTTAAGTAGATACTTGTATTTTTGCTCGTCGAACCACGAGTTTTTTGTAAGGGCTCTCCCTTATTATCCAGAGATATATAGTTACCATTTCCAACTATATCCCACATGTCGATGTGGCAGGATTCAAAGAATGCAATCATTCTTTGCTTCCAATACTCGAACTTTTCCCCTTTGAATAGAGGGCGCCTGTTGATAGCATATCCTTCATTTTCCATTGCCCGCTAAGATCGTTTCCTCAAGTTTTGTTAGGAACTCACTCCTGAGGTAAGCTCTTATGAAAACTGAAATTACAGGAAAAATAGTAGAAGGAAGGGGGTGATTAGTGTTTTTAAATTCTTTTCGCAAGATAGCTTCTAAGAACTTGTAAAGAAAATGTGTAAGGATTTTTGAAGTGTTAAGATGCTAATTTTTATAATGTGAGTACATGGAAAGCATTTTGAATAGGAAAACAGTAAACCATAGTTCTCCCTTAAGAACTCTTAAGGGGTTCTACTAACCTTTTCATATTACACGAGTTTTTCCTCTCTAGAATCTCACGAGTATTCTTACTACTCTTGGTTAGAACAATTATTAGTACCACTCCTAGTGTCCTAGTCAACATAGCTAGACTGAGTTTAGCCCCTTCAGAATTTAACCCTAAACAATTGTCTAGAAGTTCAACTCAACATGAGTTGAACAACCAAGTATTTGAGTTCTCTTCAAATTTTACAACAAATCCACAAATGGATTTTCTACAAGGTACAGGCAAATAACTCTCAGCGAGAGGATATATGTTCAAATACAATACAATCTCTAACACTTGAAATTGTTTCTCTCAAAATATATCTAGCGTCAAACGATACAAGGACACTTTTTTTCATGTTGTTATTCTTCATATGTTATCTTTCTTGCATTTTTCATTGACAACGTCTTCTCTTCAAGCTTTCTTCTATATATAGCTTCTCTTGAAAGATGATCGTTGGACCATGAAGTTGACTTCTGAAGAGTTTGTAGCCTTTGGATGTGAAGTCTGACTTTAGTCTACTTTGTAAGGTTTAGAGCTTTTTCTCATAGCCTTGAGTGAAACTTCAGCTTGTAGATGTGACAGAGCATATGGCTTCAAGGTAACATTCCCAAAATGGTTTTCTTCTCTCACAATGTATTTCTTTTGGGTGTCGGGATTATGATCATATATTTCTGTTTTATTGATTTGGACGGATATCAAGCAAAATATACATGCACCAAAATACTTTTTCGTACATGCATTAAACGTTTTGAATGTTGATAAGCGTTAAACAGTGTAATGTGTTCAAGACATTTTATAATTTGTCATTTCATTAATAAATGCATCATTTGGTAAGACAAATCACATATATGTTCATCAGATAGTATAAATAGAAGATGCTTTCTAAAGGCTAAAGTATGTATTGCTCACTTATAGGACTGTGTTTTCTATAGAAAGATTTTCTTGATATAACACTATATTGAATAGAAATTTCTTTTAACCTTAGTGTTATAGATTTCTGCTGTCATAAGAAGCTAAGTTATTTTGCTCATACAGTTTATTGAGAGATTTCTATGAGAGACACTTTCTTCTCGATGTTGTTTATGATTTTTTAATTTCTTTAAACAGTTTGGTCTAGAAAGCCTTCAACTCTTGATTTTAGGCATTATAAGGAACTTCTTCATTAGACATGTAATAATGTCTTAATTGATATATAAAAATGTTGTTAAAATCATTAGCAACACAGGATATATCCAGCATTTAATATAATGTTACTAAATCATATTAGTAATATTTTTCATAATTTAATATAAAAAAAAATTATTGTTACTAATAATCATATATGCAATAGTCTAATACTTTTAAAAAATTAATCACACTTCTACACATAACTAAAATTCTATAAGGGATGCGTTTATATTATATTGCAATAACAATTAAGTAAATTTGGAGATTTTTTTTTATAGAGTTTTAATTTATATATATATATATATATATATATATATATATATATATATATATATATATATATATATATATATATATATATATATATTCAAGTCAAATATTCTTTTCACGGTTTTCCTTAGGATTCCTCCAATAAATCAACTTAAATGACAATACACTCACAAAGCATTACTTTCTTCATTTAACTTTATAAAAAAGGTTTAAAGAATAATTTTGATGTATTATTTTAAATAGTAGTGTAATATATATATATATATATATATATATATATATATATATATATATATATATATATATATATAAGGGTCCTATAATTGTTCATCTATTAAAGGAATGATAGATGCACAAATATGCACAAATTACAATAATATCTAAATTATAACTAACACAATATTTGATTGTCTAATATCCGTTAATAGACTATTTGGCATATCTTAACACCCCTACTCAAGTTGGTGCATGGATATCACACATTTCCAACTTGAATAGAGACTCATGAAACAATCTTCTTGACACTCCTTTGGTGAGAACATCAATCAATTACAATTCTGATCTTACAAAAGGAAAGGAAATTATTCTAGCTTCAAGCTTCTATTTGATGAAATGTCTATCAATCTCCACGTGTTTTGTTCTATCATGTTGCACAGGATTGTGAGCAATAGCTATACCTAACGTATTGTCATAGTACAAACTCATAGCTTCATTTGGTTTAAAGCCCAAATCTGATAGCACATTTTTAATCCAAAAAAAGTTCACATACACCTAGTGTCATGCCTCTGAATTCTGCTTCAGCACTAGATCTTGCTACTACAGGTTTTTTTTACTCCTCTAAGTTACAAGATTCCCTCCTACAAAAGTAAAGTATCCAGAGGTAGATCTTCTATCATCTTTTAAACTTGCCTAATTTGCATTAGTGTACCCTTCTACCTTTAAGTTTCCATGATTTGAAAACAAAATTCCTTTTTCAGGAGCAGACTTCAAATATCTCAAAATTCTCTCAACAACATCCATATGCAGCTTTCGTAGGTCATGCATAAATTGACTAACAACATTCACTACATAGGTGATATCTGGAAGTGTATGACACTAATAAATTAATTTTCCTGCCAGTCTTTGGTATCTCCCTCTGTCTATGCTTGTTGAATTTGAGCATCGAAAGAGTTTATGATTTTGTTCAATTGGTGTATCAACTGGTTTACTCCCAAGCAGCCCAGTTTCCGATAGTAAGTCAATAGTATATTTTCTTTGGCATAGGAAAATACCATGTTTTGATCTAGCTACTTCAATATCCAAAAAATATTTGAGGTTTCCAAGTTGTTTCATCTCAAATTTAGATGCAAGGTATTTTTCTAAACTAGAGATCTCATCTTTGTCATTTCCTGTAACAATCATGTCATCAACATATATAATCAACGTTGTAATTTTTCTTTTTCCTCTCTTAAAAAATAAGGTGTGATCAGAGTTACTTGCTTTATAGCTAATAAAAGCCTTCATAGACTTTGTAAACCTTTCAAACCATGCTCTTGGGGATTGCTTTAATCCATATAGAGCCTTCTTTAATTTGAAAACTTCATTCCAATTGAATCTGTCATGCCCGTTGGAGAATCCATATAAATTTCTTCATGTAGAAAAGCATTTTTCACATAAAATTGTAGAAGAAGTTAATCTTGGTTTGCAACTAGCGACAAAAGTATTCTCATAGTGTTAAGCTTGGCTACCGATGCGACCATCTGTTGGTAATCTACACCATAAGATTGAGTGTAACCTTTAGCCACAAGTCGTGCTTTATACTTCTCAATAATTCCATAAGCTTTATGCTTAATTGTAAATACCCATTTGCAGTCCACAATTTTCTTTCCTCTTGGTAAGGACATCCCGAGTGTTGTTTTTTTCTAAAGTTGTCATCTTATCAACCATTGTTCTGGTTCATCTAGGATCTTCCAAAGCTTCCTGTATATTACTAGGAATAGAAATTGAAGATAATTAAGATACAAATTATGCAGATGACTAGGATAACCTGTGAGATGACACATATTTACTAATGGGATAGTTAACTTTGGCTTAGAGGTTGACCACGATTAGAACGGGGTGGAAGATGATATTGAACAGTGGTAGACTCAGTGTTTAGTGTGTTGGTGGTCTCATGCAGACAAGAATCAATTTTATGATCGGTTTCATCTAAATTAGTATTATCAAGGGTAGAACCAAGCGAAATAATTTCATGATTAGTTAAATCTACATTAGTATTATCAGAGATAGGATCAGAAGATACCTCTGAAGAGTCAAGCCGAACTTGTGGAGAAGATTGAGCCAATTGGTTATGATCAAAAGACACTGTATTATCTAGAAAAGAAGTGTCCATATTTAAGATTGACTCACTTCCTGCAGAATGATCCTCACAAGATAATTTATCTTCACAATATAATTTTATATCTAAGATATCAAACATACCAACATCATGATTATGCACTTCACTTTCATTGCCTCCCTAAAGTGGAGAATCAACAAAAAAAGGTCATTAAATGTCACATCCATAGAGATATAAAATTTCTTTGATGGTGGATGGTAAGCACAATAACCTTTTTGAGTTGATCCATACCCAACAAAAACACATTTGATCGCTCGTTCTTCAAGCTTTGTACGTTGATGTGTGTGTAAGTGAACATATATAACACATCCAAAAACATGAAGTGGTAAATAAATTATGGGAGGGGGATACAATGATCAGATATTACATTGAAATGCCTTCGAAAGTTAAGCACACTAGAAGGGGTTCGATTAATTAAATAAACGACAAAGCTTACAGTCTCACCCCATAAATTAGATGGGACATTAACATCTATCAAAAGTAATCTTGTCACTTCTAATATATGTATATTTTTCCTCTCAGCCACTCCATTTTTTGTGGTTTATCATCAACAAAACTGATAAACCATTTTTTCCATTATGTGTAGATTGTGGGGAAGGGTCCCAATCATCTGTGTGAATTAATGAAAAAGGAAAATTTGTTCTTTTTTTGCTTAAAGCAAACACAACACAATTACATTTTGCCTTAACACAAGTTTCACAAAAAAAAAACAGAAATATTACATTTATAAAATAATGATGGAAATAATTTTTTTAAATAACCAAAATAGGGATGTCCCAACCGTCTATGCCATGACCAAATTTCCTTCACTATAGGAATGAATGTTTGTTGTGACACATTTTCAAGACAATACAGTCCTTCACTCTCTCTACCACTAGCAATCTTCTTCTTGGAATGGATGTTCTGGAAAAAAACAATGGGTTGGGTAAAACAAAGCAACACAGGAATGTGATTTGGTTAACTTACTGATGGAGATAAGATTACAGTTCAATGTAGGAACAAATAAAACATCAAGAATCAATAAGGATAGTTAAAGGGATATAGTACCTACACCTTCAATAGGAGATGACACCCATTGGCATTAATAATAACATTTTTAGAATAATTAGGGGAAAATTAGTAAATTTATGAGGTTTATAAGTCATATGATCAGTAACACCTGAATCAATTATTCAATCACTACCCCTAGTAACAATAGAAAGATTAAGAGCAGAGTTAGATATACCTAACTTGGTCATAAATCCAAGAGTAGTAAAAATATGGTTCTTAGAAGCAGCGGAAGTCCCAAAATCATGTTTCTCCATTGATTTTTATCGGAAGAAGCCATCAGAAAGATTCAATAAAAAAGAACCAATTCATATATTGTAGAGGATGATGGTGTTTGGCTCTTGATATCATATTAAGAAGTGAACTTTAAACCTAACTCAACCTCACAAAACCGACTTATAAGGTGAGGTTTGCACCCACTTATATATTATAAATTGGTCTTATCACTAGTCGATGTGAGACTTCCAACACCCCCCTCAGGCCGAGGTATAAACATCATCTCGAGCGTGAGACTAGACATTAATGAGTGATCCGATAATAGCCCGATAGCGGGTGAAATAACATGCGCAACAAATAACAAATATCGTTAGGATAGACTCTAACCATAACTCTGATACCATGTTAAGAAGGTTTAAAGAATAATTCTGATATATTATTTCAAAGAGTAGGGCAACATATATATACATACAAGGATTCTATAATTCCTCATCTATTAAAGAAACGATAGGTGCATAAATATGCACAAATTATAATAATATCTAAATTATAACTAACACAATATTTGATTATCTAATATTCATTAATAAAATATTTGGCATAACTTAACAAACTTGTGATTATTGATCTATTATTTTCCGTTCTTTCTTACACTTTTTTTTATTGTCGTAATTAACATTTCTTTATATTTTTTATTTTCTCAAACACCAAAATTTGGCTTTTCTCTTCTCAATGTTTAGATGTATA
Source organism: Vigna umbellata (assembly GCF_029865625.1). Taxonomy (NCBI): domain Eukaryota; kingdom Viridiplantae; phylum Streptophyta; class Magnoliopsida; order Fabales; family Fabaceae; genus Vigna; species Vigna umbellata. The sequence goes on from NC_142173.1 coordinate 10,628,324, forward strand.
ATCATAAACTATGTTCCTAATTTTAGGATTAGTTCTTAATTTTGAACTTAATCACACTTAAACCTCTTAATCCTTCTTAACTCATAGTTTTTTAACTTTTCGGCGTGAAAATTCCATTTCTCTCATAAAAATGAAACCTAAAATATCATTTCTCTTACAAAAGTGAAACCTAATTTCGAGCTTGTAAATTGCTTCTTACTTCCATGTTGTAAAAAGTTGACCTTAAAAAGCCTCCTTTTATTGTAATCAATTGTGGGCTTGTGTAGGTAACTGGACCAACGTAACGGGCTAGTCTAAAGAGGAAAATCTTTTACTTTCTGCAATCCCACAGTTTCTTCATGCACCCCTTAAAATTTTCAAAATAACATTTTATTTTTTGTAAAGTAACTTCCTTACATATTTTGAAAAAATTTTGGGACACGCTTCCGAAATTTCAAAAATGATATTTTTGGAACAAAAATTTGGAAACGAGATTTTTGGAACAAAATTTTGAAAATAGAATTTTGAAACTCATGAGTTGTGTTCTAGAATAAGCTTTTAGAAACGAGATTTCTTTAATAAACTTTACAAAAATGATATTGGTTTTACTGCATTCAATAATTTTACATGAGTTGAAATTAAACGCAATTGAAATGTTTTTTTTTTACCGTAATCCTAATAATGTTACTTTACATATACTTGTAATAAAAACACATATAATGTTTTTCAGAATGCCTCTATATGAAATAAGATCCAAAACACATGAAGTACATTTTGAAAAACTTTTCGGAATGAGTGTTTTTTTTTTATATTTTCTCTCTTCTTTCATTATAATGCAATGGTGAAGATGTTAGAAGTGCTTAGGAGATTGAATATAAACATATTTTTATACTGGTAAGATATTGTTTATTGTGTGTTAAGTTTTTACGGATTTCCTTTTGATATCATTCTAAAAGATCTCTTATCAATGAAGGTATCTTGTGTATATAAACTCATGTCTATATCTTATTTTATTCGATAGAATTTTGTTTGTACAGGTTTTTTGTTATTATTGTGGGAATGCAGTGGGTAATCGTGGGGTTACGGAAAGCAACAAGCAAGAGGAAAGTGATAGTTTTGGCATCTGGACACAGAATAGAAAGTGAGAGAGAGATAGGCATAGGGAGATTTATACAGAGAAGGTAGGTGGGGCACCCAAATTCAAAGTTTAGTGGGGTTTGACTGCTGAATTGTTCACACTTTAGGGGACAAACACCAAAACATTGCATCTCCTAGGTCAAATCCCAATGCCTAATATGCCTACTATTTGCATTTCTCAATCAACACCAAAAGGAAAAAAAAAAAAAAAGAATTATATTTTTATAAAGAAATGAAAAACTGTTTGTGCCATTTGCTCCATAACCCATGGAGAGGAAAAGAACACAGAAAACAGAAAACAAAAAAGTTACTTCCATAAAAAGAGTGCATGTGTGTCAATGGCCAATGGCATTGTAAGGAATCAAATTGGCCTTTTTGTCGAACAAATGATATGCATTTAGATAAGATTCCTTGGGTTCACTTGCAAATGCCATGATGCTCAAATGCCAACATCTCCACCTCAATCAACATTATTGCTATTATACATATAATAGGCATAATAATTATATCATGCATCAAACTTGTCCTAAATAATTTTAAAAACTTACTTTTCACAATAGGGTATATGCTTAGACAAATCTTTATATATATATATATATATATATATATATATATATATATATATATATATATATATATATATATATAAAGTAAAAAAATGTAGTAAGCTTTTCAAAATGTTAAACTCAGGTTATCTAAAAGCTAATTTGTAGAACATATTTTCTATTAGTTTTTTTAAAATGTTTGTATATAAATTAATTTTAATTTATTAAGAAATTGATTGGGTATTTCTTTCTGTTTATGGATAAGTTTTCTCCCTGGCAACCTTTAATCTAATAGTTTTAATGAGTTATTCAAATCGTAAACTAAGAATATGTTTGAATTTTTTTTTTATAGACATTTTGGAGAAAAAAAAAGTAGAAAAAAAAATAAAGTGAACCTTTTCTTAAATTCAAATTGAAATTAATTCTGGTATAAGATAATTTGTAGAAGTTATCTAGTAAGGAATTAAAATTTGGTATGGAAAGTTTCAATTTTTAAGTGAAGATAGATCAAATAAGTAATATATAAGGAGAAACATCTACAAATATATACAAATATATTGATTTAAGGTTTTGACGTTATCGATGAATTCACAATTCATCAAATCCAAATCTTCGGAGTTGCACGTTAGGTGAAGATAAAAAAATGACTAATCTTATTTAAATTTTCTTAATTACGTAGTGACTTTCTCCAATATTTCTACTTCAAAAATTTAAAACCTTTTAATTCATAAAATTATTCTATTTTTTTATTTTTTAAAAGTGTTGACAAGAAAATTTGTTTAAACTTGTCTTTAAAAAGAGAAGAAAAGAAAAAACAACCCTATTTTGTATATATGAGAAAGAAATGAAGGCACCGAATTAATGCATCTCTCTACTTTAAGGAATGGAGAAATTATATCCCTTTGACGGGGCCATTCTTCTCACATGGAGCCACGTTTCCCACTAAATAGACCAAAGAAGAAAGGGATTTTTATTCATCAAAGTGTCAATCTTTGAAGGACCCTCTTTTTATCCACTATCCACTAATCAACTTCAACCAATTTTTTCTCTTCAACACCAATTATTGACCACTTTCAAAGGACACCAACTAAATAGATTTTATCACAAACTCTCAAAATGTTGAGAAAATTTTGGAGTGCTTCTAAGTTGCTTTACTTTGGTGCATCACTCTTTCCCCTTTTGATTAGGTTTAGGCTTAGATTCATAAAAGTGGTTCATTTCTTGCCACCATATGTTGAACCTACTGTTAATTGCATTGGTCATCAACTCATCATGGCCCAATAGTTGAATGCATCATTCACATTAATTTACACATTCTTTTTCCAGAAAAAAAGTTTTTTTTTTCTTCTACAAAATAACCTGTCATTATCTTAATTACTGAATAATATCTCATTTAACATGGCGGCATTTTAGTTTAAAAAAATAGTTTTTCACTTTTTTAAATTGAAATTCTAAACAATTACACAGTTTATCTTATTTTCGTGAGATATTATGTAAAATCTCAGAAAATGGTATTTTTAGAGGTGGTGGTAGTCTAAAAATAGTGAGACTCAATTATTTTAATATTAAACAGTTTTATTATAAATAGTTTTTTTATAAATGAGTTTCATTATTTTAGAACGTACCATCTCTCTAGAAACTACTTTTTTAGAGTTCTCTACTTTCTCTCTAAGAGTTTTAACTCCTGAGTACCTAATCGACCACGACAACGAGGTCTACAAATCTAACCGATCCGTTTCTTCAATAGAACAAATAAGTTTCGACTCCCTTTTTTTCCTTTTCATTCCTAAATCTATTTTAGAGGAATATTGTATTAATGCATGTGTAATCATGCATCTCCTACATGTTCTTGATTCATCTAGAGTTTTAAGAACTCTATCCGTTTTTAATTTCGTGTTTTGTAGGTTCGTCTAGGTATTCCTTGCTGTTCAAGTAATCGGCGGAGCGTTTCGCGAGGTTTGACAGTTGCTTTAGAGGTAAGGGAAGCTAGATAATTACTTTTAATTGAAATATGTGGTGTAAGTTTGATAGTATATGAGTATTAAACTGTTTGAATGAAAATGTTGTTTGATGTTAGTGATAATTGAGTTAATTGGGTAATATTGATGATTTGTGTGATGATGTATGTTGTAAAACTATTTGATTCTATGTGTATGTGTGTTTGAGATGTGGAAATTGTGTTGAGGAAGTGTTTGATGCGAATTGTATTGTTGGAAGAAAAAAGGTAATCTGGGTTGTAGGTTAATTGGTTCAAATTTGAGATTTTGATAGGGAAATGGTGAGAAATGATTGGTGTATTATTTTGCTGCAGTTGGTATTGGTTAAGATCTATTTTGGATCATAATTAAGTGTCAAATTGGGAGGAAATCTGTTATAAGAAGGTATGGGTTGTATAAATATAGTTTACATTAGTCTAGTACTTGTTTTTAAGAAGTGGAGTGAAAACTTGAATTGAGGGTTTTGTGAGTAATTAGTCATTTTGGTTGATGTTCTTGAGTGTGTTGGGACTTGTTAGAGTCCCTAACTTGTTTAAAAACAAGCTAAAACCAGTAGAATCCAAGTTGGGTCTATAAAGTGAGATTTTGGTAAATTATGGAGTAGAACCTTGTAGTAGTCACTTAAAAATGAGTTGAGGATGGTTTGTATGAAGTTGTCTAAGTCTAATTGATGGTATAATAGAATCTAGGAGTGTTAGAAGTTGGAAAAGGTGCTTAAAAGTGGTCAGGAATGATTGAGATAAGCAAATTCAGTAGTTTTGGTGTTGCAGAATTATGCAGTCTCGTTGAGCGAACAGACTTGGTGTGCTGAGCGAATGGGCTTTAGCTGAGCGAACAGATTTGATGCGCTGAGCGAGAGGTGAGTGAGCAGAACCCACTGTTTTTGTTTAAGCACAACGAGTTGGGTCGCTGAGCGAGAGGTTGGGGTTTGGAAACACTGTTTGTGGATTCGCAGAGCGAGCTAAGTCGCTTAGCGAGAAGGCTCTTAGGTCGCTTAGCGAGTGTGGTCGCTCAGCGAATAGATTTGTACCTTTTCTTCTAATGTTTCTATTTGAGTTAATCTTGAGCTATTTTATGATTGTTTAAATGGTGTGAATGTATTATTAATAACATGTGTGGTGATTCAATTGTGGAAGTATGCATGATTAAGTTGGTTTTAAATGGTTTCACGGTTGGTAACATGGGTTCCACGGAGGAACTCCTTCAGTACAATTTAAAGTGTTTTAGAAGGAATACAGGGAGCTTAGTATTGGGAGTTATCCTAACACTCTAATGATCTTTCATTCTCAAATAGAGAGGATTGATACATGTGGTGAGAGTAGTAGGAAGTCCTAGTGTAGGCGCTACTTGGAGGCCTATTGCGCGGTAACAGACTAATCTTGTGTGGGTGGTAGGGTGAAACCCATTGACAATGACTTTACAAAGAAGTAGGGGTCACCACAAGTGCACAACCCGCCATAGCTCGATATTCATTCTAAGCCTGAATAGTCGGCTTAGGTCTTTGCATGTTAAGATGTTTGGATTGGATTAATTACATATGATTCTTATATGAATTGCTATAAACTTATGATGTATTGTTTTGTATCTAGCTTACCCTTGCTTTTTTGTTGTCTATCTTTGTATCTTGTTTCTCTTTTGTGATGATCACCTAATGGTGTGAACTTAGGGATTCAACTTTTCAATTGTTCAAGCTAGAGGTGAGGGAGAAATAGATGAGTTGTTAGAAAGATCTACAGAAGTATATTTCTTCTTTGAATGAGGTTTGTTTTACCTAGTTGTTCTTGTAGCATCTATGTAACATTTCATTTTGGTAGTTTTATACTATTGAAATGGGATGTTACATATTACAGTTACTTTCATATTTTTGAAATAACATATTTTTTAATTCAGGTATTAATAATTTTTTTTGTTCCAAATTTTTGTTAGAATTATTCAATACAAATTTTCAATTTTATTTTTAAATATAAGCATTCTTGTATTTTTTTTTTGTTAAATTGATGTTGACACTTGTGATACTAACATAAAAATTTCACATAATAATCATCCTTAATATTTACAAACAAAGTGTAATTTACACTGTCATATTTATTTACTTTGTTATAACGTTAGTACTAATTATAAAATCACTGATTTTAACAAAATCGAAGATAACATTAACATGAAAAAAAAGTTAAAAAATCGCGTTGAATAATTTCAATAAAAATTAATACAGAAAGACTGTTAAAATTTTAAATAACATTACTGTTGTCCATGTTAAAATGTAAAATATAACGTTAGTATTATTATTTCTAGAGGTATTATATCTTATATTCAATCACCTTCTAAAGCCCAAATAATTCGTTTCAACAAATAAGGGAGGAAATTTTGCAATAGTTAAAATTTGTTATCCAAAAGTTATATACATTAATGACTTATTTTTATAAACAGGCAAATATCTTTGATGATAAATTTTTAATTTCTATAATATGGAAGAGATCATACCCCCTTTATTTATTCTAATGCATAAATAACTTTTTTCATAAAAAAAGATTTATAATCGTTTTTTAATAAATCATCATACATATAAGAGAAAAAAAATAATTACACACATTAAATTTGTCATAAGATAAGAAGATATAAAATATCTATGTAAATATTATAAATGTTAAATTTTAACTATTTCACTTGGTATAAGAAGATCTTCTCTCTCCGTTAGATCATCATAATTAATTTATTTTATCATATTGTCTCCTTTCTCTTCTATGTTATATTATATTTATACTAATAGTCTAATGTTAAATAAATTTAGTTTAATGAGAGGATCACAATAATATGTTTTTCTTTCTTCACAACCTAGCAATTAAGTTTTATGCATTATGTTTCTTTTCATATTAGTTACCAAATCAACAACAATTTCTTATTATCTTGTTCCTGTGCTAAACTAGCTAAAAAAACAATACAACTATGATACTCAATTTGTTAAGTATCAAAGTACACGTTAAGTTTAATTTTACATAGGTTTTTGACATATTTTAATTTTACCAATCAATATGTTCTCATATATAAATAGTGAATATTTACGGTGATGTCTTTTATATTCAATGATGATGGTGGTATATCTTATTATGAACTTACTTTAAAAATGAATTATGATCCTATTTTAATTATAATTCTCCAATAGTTAGATATGTGATTTGGTGAATGACATTGGAAACGTGATGTTTTTGTCAAACATTACCAATGTGTGACAAAAGGTTATGCTGAACATTTCTCTTTCATCTATAATTATATATATTTTTTCAAACATGTTTACGATAGGATGCTTAAAAGTTTAAAAGTTTAGGAGGCATATAAACATATAATGAAAGCAGATTATACAAATAATAACTTAAGTCAATTATTCCAATCACAATTTGATTATAAAAAAAATAACAACAAAAATAATGAATTCATAACACTAGTAAAAAATTACGTTTTTAACTTGCACATTATGTTTCGGTTTCAGACAAACCGAAGTGTATAAAAACGCGGTGGCAATCTCGTAATTTTTTTGAACATATATGTCTCGGTTCACAAAGAACCGATGTATAAAGAATGTACTGCCCCGATTGTCAGGGGGGACCGAGACATATAACCCTACAAAAAGCATAAAGGTCTGACTTATCAGCTGACACCTTTTTGGGAAAGCGGATACTGCCTCGATTTGCAGAAGTACTTAAGGCATATAGCCCTACCAAATCTTTTACAATCATTGTTATTCACTACTATCACTGTCTCGTGTTTAGTATAAGGCATATTGACTCGGTTATGCTCAGAACCGAGGCAGTATGTCTAGCCACGTAGTTGTTGATCTAAGATTGAAGGTTCTAAATTAATAAAACATCAACTGATACTACCTCGATTCGAGGTAAACTGATGCCGTATGGTGCTTCTGCTTCGGGTGAAGCGCGAACCGAGGCGCATAGTTTGAAATTATTTTTAAAATTCCCATTTTCTGAAACCTTTAGGCATCAGGTGAGCAAGGGAACTGAGGCAATAGGGTTGTATTGCTTCGGTTAAGAGAGGGAGTCGAGGTAATATCATTTTTTACACTACTACTCTAGAAGCGCGAACAATTTTCTTCCTCCTTCGACGAACAATCTTCTTCTTCCCTACAAACACCTCGCCACTATCGCAGCCTTCTTCACTCTGTGTCACCAGCCTCGTCGCACCTCCTTCTCGCTGCCCCAACGCCCTCATCGCGCCTCCTCCTCCTCGACGCACCTCCTCGTCGGCGTCGTAGGCATGCCTCCTCCTCGTTACGCCTCATCCTCGTCGCATTGCTCTCGTAGAACTCTTCTTCCTCCACCTTTGCTCTCGCACTCTTCTTACTTCATTTTTTCGCTCTCGTTCGCGCTAGGTTTTTCTCGTTGCCTCCATTTTGCGCATTGGGGCCACCATCGCCATCTCGGTGCTTCTCGGTTTTGGGTTCGCTGTTGCCTCTGCCTCCATTTGTCTGGGGCTTTGGTAGTTCCATTTCTGTCCCGCATTGCTGATTCTATTTTAGAAGCGGCTGCCTCCATTTTCTTTCTCGCAAGCTTTGTTGCGCCGTCGGTCGTTTGCTACCATGCTCCCAAGTACTTTACTTCCTCTATTCTTTATTCTTTGATTTAATATTGGGTTGGTGAAGTAGTTTGCGTGTTGGGGAAGTGGGAAACACATGGATGAAATTTAGGTTGCATGTTGGCATAGATGATTTTCATGTGTTGAAATTTTAAATTAAGTTAATGTAATTGTTAAATAAATTACTTTTGTATGATGTTTGAACACATGGATGTTTTGGTTTGGATTCTAAATTATGTATGATGTCTTGGTGTACAATGTGAATTTTCTCATCATGATGAGTTGGTGTACAATGAATAAGTTAAACTTCAAATTTGTCACATTGTGGATAAAAAATTGAAAAAAGTGATTTTGAATATATACAATGATGATAGAAAGTTGATGATTAAATTAAATGGAGGGGATTTAATTAGAGATATATAAATTAGGGGAATGGAAAATTGAATTGTTTGTATTAAATTGGTTGATTTGGTGATGAAATAAACTTTAGGAATCATGATAGTAATTAATATGTTGTTTGTTTTTGTCAAGATATTGTATAGTTGATCGGCTTCTTAAAAGTGGATATTCTCTATAGTTGGTCGGCTTTCACGCTCCTAGGTTTTTATTCTTAAAATTTTCTCTTATGATTGAATATATTGTTTGCTTGAATATATTGTAGGTTGCATATGTAATTATTTGTTTGGTTGAATATATTGTTGTTTTGAATTAGCCTTAGTTTCCCGTTTGAGACTCAATACAAAAATTATTAGCCTTAGCCTTAGTTTCCTGTTTCAGGCGTCATTGGCAACTACTTGTGATCTCCATACTGGAGAACACTACTGTCTGGTTTTGTTCATTGCACAAGTTTCCTCCCAGTCCTCCTAGACATGTAGTAGATTAGTAAGAACCTCAATGTTTCAACTTTCTTTGTTATATAAATGTATGCTAAAGCAATGTTTTTTAATAGTTCCTTTGCAACACATATGATTTATCTGGGAGATCTACTGCTACAGCTAAAAAACTTGCATGGGTTGCCCTTAAGGTTTGGTATTTTAGTTCATACTTTGTTACATTTTGTTCCATTCCAATGATGTTACTTAACATTTTATAATGATGATTATATATTGTAGTGTAATAGACAAACGGGGTCATATGAATGTGGTTACTACGTCATATTTTGGATGATGACCATTATTCGTGCACATTACAACAGTGGATGGCAAACAGTAATATTTAGGATTTAATTTTATTTTCTCTATAGTTTAGATTTCATATACACTAATTGAAATCAATGTGTTTTATGCATATATTCAATATGGCTGCTCCAATTCTAGAGAAGTCACTTAAACTTGTGAGGAAAACACTAGCTAAATATGCAATTCAATTATATAATAGTATGTAGGATATATTAAGATATAATAGTATGTAGTAGATATTAGGATATAGTAAGTTCTAAGTTTATGTTTCTAAGTTGTTTTATGCTTTTGTACATTATTATTAGTTTAACTTTGTACATTGCATTGATTTATGCTTCAAAGTTGATTTATGATTACATTGGATTGATTTATGCTTCTAAGAAGTTGATTTATGATTACATTAAATGTATTTATGTTTTAATATAATTTTCATTCAAAATATACGCTTCTGAATTATTCTAGACTATTATGGCTGTAAAATTATATGCAGGTCTGTTTCTGCAATTGGGAACGTAGTAGAAACAGACCTGGATTTAAAAAGAAATAGGGAAATATGCCTCGATTAAGACCATAACCAAAGCATAAAACACCGCTATGGCATCGGTTAAAGTCACAACCGAGGCAGAAAGGCTGGCGGATGAAGAAAAAAAAACAAAAAAGGACTCTACTACCTCGGTTAAGCTATCAACCGAAGCAGTAGAGGGGGACATACTGCCTCAGTTCAGAGGGAACCGAGGCATAAAGTCCTACGAAAATAAAAAATTAAAAAAATAAAAAATCTACTGCTTCGGTTAACTATGAACCAAGGCAAAATCCTACCCTTTTATTCCTCGGTTTAGAACCGAGGCAAAAAGTCTATTACTTTTTGTCTCGCCTGTATATGCCTCGGTTTAGGAACCGCTGCCTATTGGCAAAAATAACCGTTGTCGTTTCCCCTAACTGCACTAGTGTAAAGAGCACGAATTAGACCAAATAGACGTTAAGAAATACAAAAGAAAAAGTTAAATTGGCATTAGTACAAAATATGACTTTTAACTTGTCTATTAGACTTCAATTTTGATGAAAATGAAGCATAAAAAGGTGGAGTAACATTTTTGAAAATTTTGTAAACATATATGCTTTGGTTAGAAAAAACTCGATGTCATATTCTCCTTTTGGCTTCTGTTATTAAACAACCGAAGCCTAAAGGTGGGTCATATAAATAATTTAAACTTTTCAACTCAAAACACACTGATTCAGATCTATGACATTGATTCACCTCAGAACTGATGTCATAGGATCCTAACATACCTCTTGCAGAGAAATATGTCAAACTTTTTACATTTCGAACAGGTTTATGACTTTGATTCTTTGCAGAACTACTACCAAAGGGTTTTGACTTTGTACCTTGTAGAATGAACTTTAGACTGTTCAAATTTTGAAGCGCTCATATGGCCTTAGTTGTTTAGAGAATCGGTGCCATAAACCCCTTTTGATTTGGTTTTACAAAGAACCGAGGCCAAAGGTATGAGCCAAAAGTCAAAAGTAGCTTGAAAAATTTTATTTTTAAATATTTCGGGATGCTTTTGGCATCGGTTCTCAGTAGAACCAAGGCCATAGTGATCGCAACCCTCTAAGCAAAGGTGGTCCAAGCTAAAAGAGAAGTTGTGGGGTTAGGTCCCGTAGGTGAGTGTTTACAAAAATATGGTAAGGAAGGACCAAGAAATGCGAAAACTATGGTGATGTGGTGTTTGAAGGCTCAAAGAGAGGTTAAAACAACTCTAAGAGGAAGGTGATTAAATGGGTCTCATGGGTTGCTCTACTCTTAATCTTAAGAAGAGTAATATGGCCATAAATGGACAAGAAAACATTACTCAACATCAAATATGAATACAAGGGAGGAGACACCTCTATTTATAAGCTAAGGGTGTCTCCTAAAAACCCAAAAAGCATAAACTTTGCATGCCTAACCTACCTTGCAATCCTTGGCCAAAAATGAGGCCCTCTAAGGAGTGGCCAAGTGTCCACAAATCCTCTCCAGTGAGGAGAGAACATATGGCTATCTCATAAAACAAAATCCTCTCCATTTCTAGAGTGTCATGTGGCCATTATTAAAGCAAAATCCTCTTCAATGGAAGCATGACACATCACACGTACTTTCCACATGGTTTGGATGTCCAACTAAGGAAAAACCCTACACTAACTAGACCTTAAAAGAAGCCTTAAACCTACCTACTTGGCCAAAATGCATGGCCTAAAGAAACTTACATTACTTAGACGAAATACATGACCTGAGAAACCTACACTACTCTTCAACCTCCATGATTTCCTATGAGAAAGAACTTTGCTTCACCTTGAATAGATGACTCTTGCTTCTTCTTGAAAGGGCTTGGGCCATGGCTAATGTTATGCCATTGTTTCGTCCCTCTTTAAAAGGATTTGTCCTCAAATGTTCAAATTGTTATGCGAACATCCTTTTGGGAGATAATTGGATTTCTCTGCCTGGGTTAAATACCCTTCTATAAAAAACAAGAGACAAGGTAAGTGTTATTAGAACAATCATCCAAAGCATATAGCTCCCAAGTATCATACACCTTTGATCAAATGAATAATCAAGGTAATGGAATTTAGGAGCATTTCCTTTTAATCTCTTATTTGCCTTATGTTGATTGTATTTGTTTTTGAAATGACTTTCCATTTCAACACAAGGTTTTATTTGGTCATGTCTTTCCATGCTTCTTGAGGAAGATGGTGGTAATAAGACCTCTTTTGTTTTTGTACACAAGCCTTTGGCGCTTAACATAATGAGTCTTTTGTTGGGACAATCTTTAGACTTGTGTTTTTCTTGGCACTTAAAACATTGATTGTTGGAAGTTTCTTTGTTTTTGTTTTTATCTTTCTCTTTTTCAAATTTTCTTCTCATTTCTTCTTGATCCTCTTCCACTTGAGAAGGTGTGAGAGGATGAAGTACAAACTTTCTTCCATTATGAGAGATGATTATTTCATTGGTATGACCATTGTGTAAGGATTCTTTCTCAAATAACCAAGGTCTTCCCAACAAAATATGAAAAACATCCATAGGTTCTATTGTTAAGACAAAATCGTCTATGTTCCTAAATGCTCTCATATTTTGAAGTTTAACCAAATAACATTAGAATTGGATAATAATATGAAAATAACCTAGGATGAAAACACAAGACTTAGAACCTGAATCTCCAACTTAGAAAACCTACACAAAACTTAGAACCTGAATCCCTAACATAGAAAACCTTAGGAAAACACTTAGGTTCTTAGAAAATAGAAAAACACCCAAACGTTGTGCTAAATGGTTGTTATGCCTAAAACTTCTAAGAGAGTTAAAGTTAAGCGCTTAATGCTTATCATACCCAAATGTTTGATAATCAAATTCTAATTTCAAAAATTTAGGAGTTCTTCAACAATGAGGTTGAGGTTAATATGTTCCGTGTGAGAAATGCGTTCCTAGAAAATCCATTTCTCTCTAGGCTAGGTGAATCTTCTTTTTTGAGAGCATAATACCATGCTAATATGTTATCTCAAAGAACCTTTCTAACAATTTATGGTGGGAAACTCATATCTTGGGAGAACAAGAGAATATAATCTATGTATATGATGCTTTTATCGAAAATAGGCTTAAATTTTTTTTTCATGGCCTTTTGAAACAGCGATGAAGCTACTTTCAGCCCAAAAGACATTACTTTCCACTAGTATTAGATACTAGGAAGGAAAAAGGTTGTTTTATATCTATCTATTGGACCAATCCTTAGTTGCCAAAATCCGAATTTTAGGTCAAACTTGGAGAAAAGATTGGCTTCTTTAAGTAAGGTGGGTTAGGGATGATGATTTTTGAGTGGGAAGCTTATCATATTTAAGAAAATGATTAAGAGGTTTATAATGAATAACTAACCTCTTCTACCCACAAAGTTTTTCTTATCTCTTCTCAACATATAAAGCCTAACAACCTTAATTGAACTGAGTAGGTTATATTAATCCATGTTTCAAAAGCTCGTTGCATTCCTTCATGGCTAGTTGTAGATCTAAAGGGGACATTCCTAGATGAGTGGCCTTTGTAGGATTGACATCTTCATTGAGCTTAAAATGAAGTTGAACAAAGAATTTTGAATTTTTCCATAAAGGTGTTAGATGAGAAAACTCTTCATGATTATCCACACACATAATGGCTAATTTATCTTTTATGCCCATTAGATCACATGGAACTTCTATGAGTGAGAATAGGGTTGTTATGTTGGTAATGATACGCTGTCGTTGAAGCTATCAAATTAATACTAATTTTCAAGCCAACTTCAGTATTGTCAAGTTAGTAATAAAGAAAGTAGATAGGGTGAAAATAACCTTGAGTCGTCTCCCAACGAATACATAATTGCTTTTCAATATTTGACTCTTATGAATGGTATGCAATGCTCAAGAATAAAAGTGAGAAACTATGCTAATGGAATTAATGTTTGAAGAATGTTTGAGTTTAAGTAAAGAACTAGTACTTAGAAATAATTATAATGAAATAGGTTAATTTCACTACTTTTCCAAGATATATTCATCATCAGTTTTCCACAGATCATTGTTCAATTAATTATTGTTCGAGTTTCAAATTAATTAAAGTGCATTCTTAATTAACTTAAGGACGATCATACAATCAACCAAAGTAGATTCTCAATCAAATGCAAGACCTTTCTAAATTATTCACAATGAATTCAACCAAAGTACATTCTCAGTCAAATCCTATTGTGTTTAACCATGTCTATTCTTAAATCTCCTAATCAAATTAAAAGCTAATTAATCAAAGTAAATTCTTAATTAATTATAGTTGAAATTCTTACCACCAATCAAAGTACATTCTCAAATAGTAGCAAAAACCTATTTAATCATATGAAAGTTCCTAAATTCAATCAAAGTAAATTCTCAATCAAACTTGGAAACCCTTGAACTCATATGATTAATATGCATGTAGATTCAAACACCTTATGATGCAAAAATAATTGCTTTTAATATGATTGAGAGATGAAAGACATAGAAGAAGAATAACTCAAATCAATAATGAAAAAAAAACAAATTCATTAATTCAACTTAACCTCAAAATTCATAATGAAATTATAGTGGAATAACCGTAAAAGTTTAGTCCTCCATGAATGTAGTGAAACACATGGTAAAATAAAATGAGAGGAGTGATGGATGATTGCTTCCAATGGACAAGTTTGAGAGAATGAATGAGTTATGATTTTTGTCTCCCCTTAGTCTCTTTATATAGGACTTGATTGGGCTTGGACTCTGAATATTCTATTAATAAGATCTTTTATCTTATATCTTTCAAATAATTAAAAGATTTAGATAATTGTAAAAATATTTATAAGATCTTTTCTGTTGATATTTCTAGATTTAATTAATTATCTTTAAAATATTAACTGAATTGTCTCCTAAATTCCATTTACGCCCTTCTTAATTTTCCAAAACTGTAGAGAAGCCCAAAAATTTCCTATATTTACACTTTAGCCCCTTCTCTCTTTTTCAAAATTGCAATTCAAACTTTAGTTTCAACTGCATCAACAAACATTAGACTATCCAAAATAATTTATGCAACTAAAAATCACATTTTAAGACGCTTTAATTCCCAAACCCGATAAATTCAATCATCAACAAATTCACTTTAAAACAATCATTTAAGCACAATAACCTCATTTAAGCACAATAACCTCATCAAAATTTTGAATTTTAAAACATAAATATGCACTCAATAGTAAAGTTTTGAACTCCCTTTTGAATTTTATGTTGGCACAATGAATTTTTTGAAGTTTATGGGTAGTAGAATAGATATTCATTCCTACTAATATATGTTTGTTTGGTAGTTTGCTATCAATTACCTTTGACCAGACAATATAGTCAAGGAAGAACTTGATTTCAATGGGAATTATTGTTGTAAGGTTAGTTTTGAAAATTTTCCATCAACAACAACAAAATAAAATACTTCTTTCTTTCATAATTCTTTAGGCATGATATTTGGATCCACCATTGAATTTTTTGCTCCTGTATCTAAATAAACAATGACTTTAATGGCTTTATCATATTTGGAAGGAAGAAGTTGGATTTCTATGCAAGGTTGTGGTGGTGAAGCCTAAATAGGATGCATTTCTTGGAAACAATATACTAGAATGTTTCTTATCCAAGAATCTGAATTGAGAGATTCTTAAAAATATGTAGTGAGTGGAAAAACAATTTCTTCATATGTAGAACTTTATTCATAATAGATGGGTTCAACTTCATTAGTATAATTGAGATTGAGTATAAAAATTGATAGCATACCCTTTAGGCATGATCAAACACTTTCAAGAAGAGTTGAATTCATATGTGGAAGATGAGCCTAAACTTTATCTCTTGGGTCATCATGAAGCTTGTAGAGTAAGAATAAATTTGGGCCTTGTATTTTGGGCCAAGTAGTCTAGGATATATTTGGGCTTTGTATTATGAGCCTAGTAGTGTAGGATTTATTTTGGGCCTTGTATTTTGGGCCAAGTAGAATAGGGTTTTCACCACTCTAGTCAACAAAGGGCCAAGACCTAATGTTGACCAAAGTGGGACATGATTTTAGGCTTGTTGACCAAGGGGTCAAAGTTTCATCTAACTTGGTGGATAAGGAGGGATGGGTCATCCATGTCATTGTCACTCTTCCTTTGGAGAGTTTTTCCTCCTAGTTATTGGCCACATGTCCCCCTCTCATTGGAGAGGATTTTTGCCACTTGTCCTTCTCTTAATGGAGAGGATTTTCTCCTTGCTCTCCAAGCTAACCAAGATGGACCTTTTAGGTTTAAGTTTCTATCGATTTTGAGACACCTTATCCTATAAATAGAGGTGTCTCTCCTTTATGTAATTACCTTTGAAATAGAGTAACGTTATGTTGTCAAACTTGAGCCATACTACTCTTATTAGGTCACCTTAGGCTAGAGCAACTCATCATCTAATCACCTTCCTCTAAGAGTTGGCCCAACCTCTCTTAGAGAACCCCTAAAAACATCATCCAACACCATATAATCACCCATGGTCAAGACCCTTAGCCATTGAAATCCACAATCACTTTTCCATCCCTTCATCCATGGTCATCTTTAATGACTTTCCTTCTAGATTTGGTTGATCCAAGCTAGATGATTGTCATCGTTTGGTATAAAGAGCTTAGGTTCTTCAAGAGCTAAGTATCTTGGTCTCTATCTTTGTGTTTAAATTCCGTGTTATTCATGTTTTCTCCTTATTGTTTGGTTGTGACTATCTTGAAATGGTCCAAATCAACCGTCTTTACTTTGTAGTTAGCATTTACGATTTTCAAAATTAAACTACAATTAGCTCAAAGGTCCAAAAAATACATATTTATAGTCAAATTAAAGTCTTTTGAGTCTAGTTTTCAACAAAAAAAAAATCATTTCATTTGGAGTTCTATGGAGAAAGTTATGATCAAAATAGTCAACAAAGGTCAGAACTGGCATAATGTTGTCATCAACGTTTTCAAGATTTTTGGTAGTTTAGGCTACCATTTGTGTGCTTTTAAGTTTTTTGTTGAGTCTTTTCTTCATATATGTTTGGTCAGTTTCAACATTTTGAGTCATTTTTATTTTTTAATCCACCCATTTTGTCTAGAGTCATGTATAGTTCTTTTATTGTCATTTACGTCTAGTGTGTGCTTTGAAAAATCACAAAAAAATATATACAACTTGAATTTCAAAACTGCATCATGTACAATCTTTTGAGTGCCTTATCTTTACAGTTTTAGGTTCATACTTTCCATTAGATCATTGGTAAGTTCATAAAAAGAATTCTATTGTCATGTTGAAGTTTCAAACTTTATTTTGATTCTAGTAGGTTTTCTTCTATTTTGTGTTTCTTGTTCTTTGAGCTTTCAAAACAAATATTTCACCTTTTTTTTTGCACTTAAAAGAGTGAAAAAAGAAGTACTAAAAGCTTTTAAGCAAAGGCCTCAAAAGAAGTACCAAAGAGAGCCTAGAAAAGTGCTGAAAATTTGTGTGCATTTGACCACTACCAATATTTTGATTGGTGAATCTGTTTTGAACATTTTGATCTCTGTTTTGTGCATTTTATTGCAATTTCCAACAGCTGAAGTCCTCCCTAGAGATGCTAAATAAAAGAGTGGCATTAATGCTCCATTTGCTTAAAGATTGCCATAAACAAGAAGCACCACCTTTATATTCTAGTAGTTTTTGCTTTTGTGCATCTACTCTAGTACCTTTCTTTAGGTAATCCTTTTGAATGCTTAACCTTCTTTTCTTACCATTTATTTTCTGGCTTGTCTTCTTGATTTTTCTTGGTTTTTTCATACACAAGTTCCTTTGATAATGTTTTATAGTTTTTCCAAATTGATGATTTTGACTAAGCAACATTTCATTTCAAAAAATTCTTGTCTCAGTTTTTTATTAATGATGGTGTCGTCAACAATGAATTCTTCATGGAGTGCTTCAAGTACTATTGATGTTTGTCTGAGCTCATGGAACTAATTTTTTCTAACAGTTCCCAAATTGTGGTACCATTCTTTTAGAGTCTTTGTCATCATGCAACAAAATTCCTCAATGACCTTATAAGTATCTGGTTCTTTTATCATCTTGGTATCTAACCAAGCACCAAACTTAATGAGTCTTCCGCTCCATTTACACAAGAATATTCCTGCTGAAGCTTTGAATTGGTGAACATGTGATTAGAGTTAGGCTCAAGATAAGTGAGAGAATAAATTACTACTTTAATTTGTTAAAACTTTAAAGTAAGACTTAAAGAAAGAAAGAACTACGCTCTTAAGAGACAAAACTCTCACAAATTTACAATTTTTTAATTCAATTTAAAATGTTTTACAAAGACACAAGATAATTACTTATATTCAATATTTTTCGTCCAAACTCAAGAAAAATAGTAAACAAATTCAAAATTTAAATTCAAATTAAGATCCAAGCTTGGCACAGTCTTTTACTGAAAGTAAAATCCACTTTCTATGCTTCGATGCTTTCCTTTCTACCTTGTTCTGCTTGATTGAGATTCTTTACATATTTAAACTTTAATTGAAACTTTATTTCAAGTCTTAAATTATACTTATCACTTAAAATAAAGTAAACAACCTCTAATTTCTACGTTTATGAAATAATAAATAAATAAATAAAAATGTATGAGTATTTTTTACATATTACTTTTGATTCTTTTATACTTTTGATTCTTTTATTATTATTTTTTTCCTTTCTTTAGTGGATTCATGTACTTTGTTAAAAATAGTTTAAGTGTAATTTAATCTTAGAAAATAACTTATAAAGATTTTCATGTACTTGTATATTATAAATTGGTCTTTTCTTTAGTTGATATGAAATTTTTAAAATATCTTTTTTAGGTCAAGACATATAATCTTAAATGTAAAACTAAACATTAACATAGAGTTTGATAGCCGGTGAAACAATAAACTTAATAAATAACAAGTTTCGCTATAATATATTCTAATTCGTATAAAAATCCTAAGTTTTGTCTACCGTACTGGGAGAGGCTAGGCTCTGATACCATCTGTAATGTCCCGGCAACTCACAGGGACCATCGACTTCCCAGAAGGTCACCCATCCCAGAATTGCTCCAGGCTAAGCACGCTTAACCATGGAGTTCTTATGAGTCAGGCTACCGAAAAGCAAATGCATTTGGTGATGTGAGTAGCCAAATCAATCCCTTTAAGCTATCCTTCAACCGTATAGTCCCATACCTACACAGTCTCCAGATCCCTCTCATTCCGGTGTATGTTCGATTCATCCATGTGCCCCTTCCACTAGAAGCCTGCCAGGAGCCGCTCCTTGTCTGTGCCCCCTGCACCATTCTCCCTGCACCGGCCTCACTCCCCGCCCTCGTCAGTGCTCAGGTGTCACATGTCTTTGGAGACTTTCCTACCATATTTTAGGGTTGAAAAATGGTTTAGGATGGTCCATTGGTTGTTTATTATTGCTAAGTGCCAAGTGCATGGGTCCTTAGTTGTCTAAGGCATCTTCTTTTAATTCCAAATCAGATTTGGAGTTTTGGGGGAGAGTAGAGAGGTCCTTGGTGGGAGGTGAATGAAAATCCTAAGTGTCCTAAGTGTGGAGACTGACTTGGTATAGCAAGGAGGAGAGGAGTTGCTCTCTTTGAAGAAGAGTTTAAGGTGTTTTAGTCTTCATGAGATAAGGGGAGCTAACTCAACTTAATTTCTAGAATTTTGTGGTTAGGAGTATGGTTTCAATTGCTTGATTTTGATGTAGGGGAGCTAATCCTTTCTTGTTATGATCATGAATATGAGTATGAATGTGTTAAAATTTGGTAATGGTAGTTATATATTGACTTGTGTAAAATTTGGTTTTCATGATTATAATTTCTTATTTTCAAGTTACTGTGGTGAAAAATTTCTATTAATTGTTTTCACCGTTGGATTTAGCTAAAATTTTAATATGTGAATCCTAAGACCTATTACTAAACTTTGACCGTTCGGATTTGAAAATAGAAGTCTGTACTTGGAGAAATAAATCCTTCAAGTTTGAGTAAATTAGTTACCCTGTAGTTCTGTTACTAAGTTGTCTCGGTAAAATATAGATTCTGACCTATTTGACCGTTAGATCAACCTAAAAATTTGATATATGATTCCTAAGACATATTACTATAACTTGACCGATCGGATTTGTAATTGAAGGTCTATGTTTAGAGAAAGAAATTTCGAAAGTTTGAAATATTTGATGAACACTGTAATTCTATTCTTAATTTATAATGGTAAATATTTCATATATATTCCATTTACCGTTAGATTGAGCCCAAACTTTAGTATGTAGTCCATAAGACATATTAGGTGATCTTGACCGTTCAGATTTGGAATTGGATGTCTGTGCTTAGAGGAATTAATTCTGCATTTTGAGTTTAACCGAGAACCAATTAAACTTCTGTCTCTGAGTTACCTCGGTAAAACCTCCATATCTAGTTATTTAGCCGTTGGATTACCCTGAAATTCTAATATGATGTTTGTAAAAGATAGTGTCATACTTGGACCGTTCAGATTTTAAATCGGAGATATAGATTTATAGATATCAGTTTCGTATCTTCTCAGGGATCTCAATACTGCTTAATTTATGTTTTTGGATCATTTATACATAAATTGTGATTTCCGCCTCATTAACCATTAGATTGGACTGAAAATTTTACCATATGATTTAAACATATTGTTTGTTAGTCTGATTGGTTCAGATTTTAATTATTGTTATGAGTGAAGAGTAATCTTTCCACGAAATAGTAAATTTATTTGTATTGGATAAATTCTTGAATAATTATATTCTTAAATTGGATGTATAATTGTATTTTTGAAAAGTTGAAGATAAGTAATATAATATATTCTATATTAGAATATAAAATTATATTGAATATTACTGAGTTGGTAATAATTATTTGAGTTAAATCGTGAATTGTAAATAAGTTTATGGTAAAATTTGATGGGTAGTATAAGAATTATTGTCATAATTGTAAATTCGAAATTTATTTATTTTCCTACGACTTTGGTAAGTCGGGAGGGAAGATGTTTGAAGTCGGACGCTACTTTGGTAAGTAGGTGTGATAATGAGAGATTAATTTGGCATAAACCGTACTACTTTGGTAAGTAGGCGGAATATTACCTTGTTGTGCTACTTTGGTAAGTAGACAATATCATCTTATTGTACTACTTTGGTAAGTAGAAGATGTCACCTTATTGTGCTACTTTGGTAAGTAGACAATATCATCTTATTGTACTACTTTGGTAAGTAGAAGATGTCACCTTATTGTGCTACTTTGGTAAGTAGACAATATCATCTTATTGTACTACTTTGGTAAGTAGATGTCACCTTATTGTGCTACTTTGGTAAGTAGACAATATCACCTTGTTGTACTACTTTGGTAAGTAGATCACCTCGTTAGATTACTTTGGTAAGTAGTCAGTATCACATGGTTATACTACTTTGGTAAGTAGACAGAAGGATTGTTGACTGCTTTGCTTTGGTAAGTAGGCAGGTTAATAATATGTTGCATTGACTTTAGTAAATGTACTGATAGTTCTGACTTGAGAAATATTATATAGTATCAATATAATAGTCTGTTCTTGAGTATGTTCGAGATGCATGTATTGGACTGATTGCCACACTTGTGATATTAGTAAGATTGTGGATAATGTATATTTCTTGAGTTGGTTAGCTCACCCTACTGTTTGTGTTTGTATATGTGAATGCAATGATCGTATAATGTGTGATATTATACGGGAGCAGAAACTATTTCAGATGAATTAGCAGATGGTTCTGGACTTGCTTAGAACATGAGAGATCTGTGGGGAAAAAGGAGACAGGGGGAATTTCTAAAATAAATCTATGTTTGAATTTCCGAACTGTGTGAAATTTTAAATTTCAGAAGTTTATGAACTGTGTGGAATTTTATTTTCAGAAGACTTGTGTTGTAATAAAGAACGTAATATTTTGTTGGTGTTAAAAAAAAAATTATATGTATTTTATGGAACATAAACTGTAACGCCTAATTTGGGGTGTTACACTGTTTGGTATCAGAGCAATGGTTTTCAAAAATCTTTTGGGGCTTTTGTGAAGTGAGCTCGTTAACTTCTGTTCTGTGACTCTGTGATTTGTTGTGATGATTTTGTATCTCTTTTGGAGAGCGTTGGTTTGAGAGGTAGAGATATGCATTGTTTTGACTTGTGTTTAAATTAATTTCTTTTGACGTATATGGTAGAACATGGCACGTCGATCTAACAATGTTGGTCAAACACCTCCAATTGATGATTTTAATCGGGCTGTTGATCGGATGATCAATGCAATGGAGAGGCAGCATACCACTCAGGAACCGAGGACTTATTCGAGGCTGAATGACTTTTTGAGGCACGACCCAACAAGGTTCAATGGAAGGACTACGTCAGATAAAGCAGATGCTTGGATCAAGGACATTGAGAAGATCTTTCATGTGATCAAGTGCACAGATGAGGAAAAACTAGATTACGCAACCTTCATACTGAAAGAGGAAGCAGAGTACTGGTGGGATGGTATGAAACGACTGATGGAATCTGATGAAGAGGCTATTACTTGGAACAGTTTCAAGGACAAGTTTTTGGAAAAGTACTTCCCTAATAGTGCCAAGATCGAAAGGGAGTAAGAATTTTTGGCCTTGCGTCAAAATGGGATGTCGGTGCAAGAGTACATCGATAGGTTTGAGTATCTCATCCGTTTTTATAGTCAGCACATGACGGAAGGGTGGAAGTGTCAAAGATTTGAGCAGGGTCTGAGATATGACCTGCGAAGAATGATTGTACCTCTTGAAATCAAGAAGTTTCCAGCCTTAGTTGAGAAGACAAAAAAGGTAGAGTTATTGGAAATAAACCGAAACCGAGTTGACAAGACTCAGAAGAACAAGTTTATTAGAGGAAAGCAATGGAAGAAACCATATCAGCGACCCCAACAACTTATGCCAACAGCCGTGAAATGTTTTGAATGCGGTGGTGCGCATTACAAGAGGGATTGTCCTAAGCTCTCTGGAGTGAAGGTTGAAGAGAAAAGGTGCTTTGTGTGTAACAAGCCAGGACATTTCGCTCATGTTTGTCCAGAGAAGAAGATAGCACATGCACCACAACAACCAAGTTCTTCTGGCGTGAAGCCCAAGATAACTGGAAGGGTTTTCACTTTAACCAGTGAAGAGGCTGCAAAGCCAGGTAATCTCATCCTTGACACATGCCTTTTATTTGGTAAACGTGTGCATGTATTGTTTGATTTCGGAGCTACGCACTCCTTTGTTTCTTCTACTTGTTTGAAAGACTTAAGTATACTGGTGAGTAATCTAAGGTATGAATTGATGGTTTCTACACCAAAATCGGGTCAGATTTCAACCAGTTCAATCTGTGTTGGATGCCCGATTGTAGTCTTCGGACGCAAGTTCAAAGTGAACTTAATCTCCTTACCTCTCCAAGGCTTAGATGTCATTTTGGGAATGGATTGGTTGACCGCCAATCACGTTCTTCTTGATTGTGGACGACAACGATTAATTTTTCCAGACTCAAATGGTTTAGAGTTGATCTCAACCAAAGAAGTTCTAAAGGATGTTAGTGATGAGGCCATGTGTTTTGTACTGGTAGCTCAAGAGAAGAAAAGTTTTGAGGTTCAGACAACGGGTATTTCGGTAGTGGAAGAGTTCGAGGATGTCTTTCCAGATGAAGTACTAGGGTTGCCACCGAGCAGGGAAGTGGAGTTCTCTATAGACTTGGTACCAGGGGCTGGACCAGTGTCTATGGCTCCGTATAGGATGGCTCCGACAGAGCTAGCAGAGCTGAAGAGACAAATTGAGGAACTACTGAAGAAGAGGTTTATCAGGCCGAGTGTGTCACCATGGGGAGCTCCAGTCTTGTTAGTAAAGAAGAAAGATGGTAGTTCAAGGTTGTGCATCGACTACCGACAGCTGAACAAGTTGACGATTAAGAACAAGTACTCACTGCCAAGAATTGATGACTTGTTGGATCAGTTGCGAGGAGCTGGTGTGTTTTCAAAAATTGACCTGAGGTCTGGTTACCATCAGATCTTGGTCAAATCAGAGGATAGTCAGAAGACGGCTTTCAGGTCACGTTATGGTCACTACGAGTATGTGGTGATGCCGTTTGGAGTGACCAATGCTCCTGCTATATTCATGGATTACATGAATCGAATATTTCGACCGTGGCTAGATAAATTTGTTGTTGTGTTCATAGACGACATTCTTATATATTCAAGGGATCATGAAGAACATGCAGAACATTTGAGGATTGTGTTGGAAACTCTTAGGAAGCATCAATTGTTTGGGAAATTATCTAAGTGTGAGTTTTGGTTGGAGGAAATACAGTTTCTTGGCCACGTGATTTCTGCCAAAGGAATTTCTGTAGATCCAACGAAGGTGGAGGCAGTGCTAAAGTAGGAACGTCCAAAGACGGTGTCAGAAGTAAGAAGTTTTGTGGGCCTAGCTGGTTACTACAAGAAGTTCATCGAAGGTTTCTCCAAGATAGTGGGTCCTTTGACGCAATTGACTCGTAAAGAACAACCTTTCTTATGGTCCGACAAGTGTGAAACAAGTTTTGAAGAGATGAAGAAACGGTTGACAAGTGCTCCAGTATTAGCAGTTCCTGATACTTCTAAAGCTTTTGAAGTGTTTTGTGATGCTTCATACCATGGGCTCGGTTGTGTATTGATGCAGGAGAAGCGACCAGTAGCTTATGCATCGAGACAGTTAAAGGTGCATGAAAGGAACTATCCAACGCACGACATCGAATTAGCGGCTGTGGTTTTTGCTCTGAGGACTTGGAGGCACTATCTTTACGGATCACGTTTTCAAATCTTTAGTGATCACAAGAGTTTGAAGTATCTCTTCGATCAGAAGGAGTTGAACATGAGGCAGAGAAGGTGGATGGAGTACTTGAAGGATTTTGATTTTGAGTTACAGTACCATCCAGGGAAGGCAAATGTTGTAGCTGATGCTTTGAGTAGGAAACGAATACATATGTCAGCTTTGATGGTGAAGGAGTTTGAATTAATAGAGAAGTTCAGAGATATGAACTTGGGATTGCAGCTGAGCCAAGATCACCTTTGGTGTTGTCATTTAAAGATCACAAATG
The DNA here is from genome assembly GCF_029865625.1 of Vigna umbellata. Lineage (NCBI taxonomy): Eukaryota > Viridiplantae > Streptophyta > Magnoliopsida > Fabales > Fabaceae > Vigna > Vigna umbellata. The sequence continues at coordinate 10,653,381 of NC_142173.1, forward strand.
ATTTCTTGGAAGAGATCAAGGTGGGACAAAAGGAAGACACAAGTCTACAAGATACGGTGGACTTGTTGGGAACAGATCAAGCTAAAGACTTCAGTTTGGGATTAGATGGTATTATTCGTTTTAAGAATAGAGTCTGCATTCCAGCAAAGGATGAGTTGAAGAAGATGATTCTAGAAGAAGGACACAAGAGTCGTCTTAGCATACATCCCGGTATGACTAAGATGTACAAAGACTTGAAAGAATCTTTCTGGTGGAGTGGGATGAAAAAGGATGTGGCAAAGTTTGTATCTTCTTGTTTGGTATGTCAGAAGGCTAAGATAGAACATCAAAGACCAGGTGGAATGTTACAACAGTTGGATATTCCCCAATGGAAATGGGACAGCATCTCAATGGACTTTGTAACTCACTTACCAAGATCATGGAAGGGTCATGATTCCATTTGGGTGATAGTTGATCGATTAACGAAAAGTGCTCACTTTTTGCCAATCAACCTGAGAATGTCAATGCAGAAATTGGCAGAGTTGTATATTCAGGAAATAGTGAGATTGCATGGTGTACCAAATAGAATTGTCTCAGATCGGGATCCAAGGTTTACGTCAAGGTTCTGGCAGCAATTGCAAGAGGCTTTGGGTTCAAAGTTAAGAATGAGTTCAGCATATCATCCTCAAACAGATGGACAAATGGAAGGACTATTCAGTCATTGGAAGATCTGCTGAGAACGTGTGTATTGGATCATTTGGGAGGTTGGAGTGAGGTTTTGCCTTTGGTGGAATTCACATACAACAACAGCTTTCATGCGAGCATTGGAATGACACCGTATGAAGCATTGTATGGGAGAAGGTGCAGGACACCTTTGTGCTGGTTTCAGGATGGAGAAACAATTTCAGTAGGTCCCGAGTTGTTGCAGCAAACAACAGAAAAAGTCAAGTTGATACAAGACAGGATGCGTGCAACACAAAGTCGACAAAAATCTTATGCAGACAAGAGAAGGAGACCTCTTGAGTTCAACGAAGGAGATCATGTGTTTCTACGTGTGACACCGATTACCGGCATAGGTAGGGCTATTAAATCAAGGAAGTTGTCACCAAAGTTTCTTGGTCCTTACGATATTCTTAGGAGGATTGGACCAGTAGCATATGAGGTAACATTACCACCACAGTTGGCGAACTTGCATAATGTGTTCCACGTGTCGCAGCTGAGGAAGTATGTCTCCGATCCGACTCATGTCTTGGAAACAGATGACATTCAAGTACGTGAAGATCTTACTATTGAAGCGAGACCAATAAGGGTGTTAGAAGTTCAAACAAAGAAGTTACGGGGAAAGGAAATTCGTACAGTGAAGGTGCTTTGGAACGAGGAAACTCAAGAGATGACATGGGAGCTAGAGGATTATATGATAAAAGAATACCCTCATTTGTTTGAGTAACATCTTAATTTTCGAGGACGAAAATTTATTTTTAGGCGGGTAGAATGTAAGACCCTAGAACCTCAAGAATTTACCAAGTTGTAAAAAGTTCAAGTTATAATGTAAAATGGAATGCTGTCAGGTTTGACATGGTTTACTATTTTAATTATAACTTTTTGTAGAAAATATATATTGAGTTGATTCTTGTTTTATTGGAAACTAGACTCAAATAGCTTCAATTTGAATACTCATACGCATATTTTGGACTTCAGGAAGGGGTCCAACCGAGCTGGGGAAAACGTGACAGTGTTGCTGTCCAGGGGCTAGCGTCCAACCTTAATTTTAGGTGTATTTTTACAAGTTGCGATTTTTTATGGAGTGGGTAGGTTGTGTTCTGCACTAGGAGAACATTTTGGGACCCTTTGGAGACTTTCCTACCATATTTTAGGGCTGAAAAATGGTTTAGGATGGTCCATTGGTTGTTTATTATTGCTAAGGTAATATTGGCATAAACCGTACTATTTTGGTAAAAAATATTACCTTAGCAATAATAAACAACCAATGGACCATCCTAAACCATTTTTCAGCCCTAAAATATGGTAGGAAAGTCTCCAAAGGGTCCCAAAATGTTCTCCTAGTGCAGAACACAACTTACCCACTCCAAAAAAAATCGCAACTTGTAAAAATACACCTAAAATTAAGGTTGGACGCTAGCCCCTGGACAACAACACTGTCATGTTTTCCCCAGCTCGGTTGGACCCCTTCCCGAAGTCCAAAATATGCGTATGAGTAGTCAAATTGAAGCTCTTTGAGTCTAGTTTCCAATAAAACAAGAATCAACTCAATTGATATTTTCTAAAAAACGTTATAATTAAAATAGTAAACCATGTCAAACCTGACAGCATTCCATTTTACATTATAACTTGAACTTTTTACAACTTGGTAAATTCTTGAGGTTCTAGGGTCTTACATTCTACCCCCCTAAAAAAAAAATTTCGTCCTCGAAAATTAAGATGTTACTCAAACAAATGAGGGTATTCTTTTATCATATAATCCTCTAGCTGCCATGTCATCTCTTGGGTTTCCTCGTTCCAAAGCACCTTCACTGTACGAATTTCATTTCCCCGTAACTTCTTTGTTTGAACTTCTAACACCCTTATTGGTCTCGCTTCGATAGTAAGATCTTCACGTACTTGAATGTCATCTGTTTCCAAGACATGAGTCGGATCGGAGACATACTTCCTCAGCTGCGACACGTGGAACACATTATGCAAGTTCGCCAACTGTGGTGGTAATGTTACCTCATATGCTACTGGTCCAATCCTCCTAAGAATATCGTAAGGACCAAGAAACTTTGGTGACAACTTCCTTGATTTAATAGCCCTACCTATGCCGGTAATCGATGTCACACGTAGAAACACATGATCTCCTTCGTTGAACTCAAGAGGTCTCCTTCTCTTGTCTGCATAAGATTTTTGTCGACTTTGTGTTGCACGCATCCTGTCTTGTATCAACTTGACTTTTTCTGTTGTTTGCTGCAACAACTCGGGACCTACTGAAATTGTTTCTACATCCTGAAACCAGCACAAAGGTGTCCTGCACCTTCTCCCATACAATGCTTCATACGGTGTCATTCCAATGCTCGCATGAAAGCTGTTGTTGTATGTGAATTCCACCAAAGGCAAAACCTCACTCCAACCTCCCAAATGATCCAATACACACGTTCTCAGCAGATCTTCCAATGACTGAATAGTCCTTTCAGTTTGACCATCTGTTTGAGGATGATATGCTGAACTCATTCTTAACTTTGAACCCAAAGCCTCTTGCAATTGCTGCCAGAACCTTGACGTAAACCTTGGATCCCGATCTGAGACAATTCTATTTGGTACACCATGCAATCTCACTATTTCCTGAATATACAACTCTGCCAATTTCTGCATTGACATTCTCAGGTTGATTGGCAAAAAGTGAGCACTTTTCGTTAATCGATCAACTATCACCCAAATGGAATCATGACCCTTCCATGATCTTGGTAAGTGAGTTACAAAGTCCATTGAGATGCTGTCCCATTTCCATTGGGGAATATCCAACTGTTGTAACATTCCACCTGGTCTTTGATGTTCTATCTTAGCCTTCTGACATACCAAACAAGAAGATACAAACTTTGCCACATCCTTTTTCATCCCACTCCACCAGAAAGATTCTTTCAAGTCTTTGTACATCTTAGTCATACCGGGATGTATGCTAAGACGACTCTTGTGTCCTTCTTCTAGAATCATCTTCTTCAACTCATCCTTTGCTGGAATGCAGACTCTATTCTTAAAACGAATAATACCATCTAATCCCAAACTGAAGTCTTTAGCTTGATCTGTTCCCAACAAGTCCACCGTATCTTGTAGACTTGTGTCTTCCTTTTGTCCCACCTTGATCTCTTCCAAGAAATCATTTGTGATCTTTAAATGACAACACCAAAGGTGATCTTGGCTCAGCTGCAATCCCAAGTTCATATCTCTGAACTTCTCTATTAATTCAAACTCCTTCACCATCAAAGCTGACATATGTATTCGCTTCCTACTCAAAGCATCGGCTACAACATTTGCCTTCCCTGGATGGTACTGTAACTCAAAATCAAAATCCTTCAAGTACTCCATCCACCTTCTCTGCCTCATGTTCAACTCCTTCTGATCGAAGAGATACTTCAAACTCTTGTGATCACTAAAGATTTGAAAACGTGATCCGTAAAGATAGTGCCTCCAAGTCCTCAGAGCAAAAACCACAGCCGCTAATTCGATGTCGTGCGTTGGATAGTTCCTTTCATGCACCTTTAACTGTCTCGATGCATAAGCTACTGGTCGCTTCTCCTGCATCAATACACAACCGAGCCCATGGTATGAAGCATCACAAAACACTTCAAAAGCTTTAGAAGTATCAGGAACTGCTAATACTGGAGCACTTGTCAACCGTTTCTTCATCTCTTCAAAACTTGTTTCACACTTGTCGGACCATAAGAAAGGTTGTTCTTTACGAGTCAATTGCGTCAAAGGACCCACTATCTTGGAGAAACCTTCGATGAACTTCTTGTAGTAACCAGCTAGGCCCACAAAACTTCTTACTTCTGACACCGTCTTTGGACGTTCCTACTTTAGCACTGCCTCCACCTTCGTTGGATCTACAGAAATTCCTTTGGCAGAAATCACGTGGCCAAGAAACTGTATTTCCTCCAACCAAAACTCACACTTAGATAATTTCCCAAACAATTGATGCTTCCTAAGAGTTTCCAACACAATCCTCAAATGTTCTGCATGTTCTTCATGATCCCTTGAATATATAAGAATGTCGTCTATGAACACAACAACAAATTTATCTAGCCCCGGTCGAAATATTCGATTCATGTAATCCATGAATATAGCAGGAGCATTGGTCACTCCAAACGGCATCACCACATACTCGTAGTGACCATAACGTGACCTGAAAGCCGTCTTCTGACTATCCTCTGATTTGACCAAGATCTGATGGTAACCAGACCTCAGGTCAATTTTTGAAAACACACCAGCTCCTCGCAACTGATCCAACAAGTCATCAATTCTTGGCAGTGGGTACTTGTTCTTAATCGTCAACTTGTTCAGCTGCCGGTAGTCGATGCACAACCTTGAACTACCATCTTTCTTCTTTACTAACAAGACTGGAGCTCCCCATGGTGACACACTGGGCCTGATAAACCTCTTCTTCAGTAGTTCCTCAATTTGTCTCTTCAGCTCTGCTAGCTCTGTCGGAGCCATCCTATACGGAGCCATAGACACTAGTCCAGCCCCTGGTACTAAGTCTATAGAGAACTCCACTTCCCTGCTCGGTGGCAACCCTAGTACTTCATCTGGAAAGACATCCTCGAACTCTTCCACTACCGGAATACCCGTCGTCTGAACCTCAAAATTTTTCTTCTCTTGAGCTACCAGTACAAAACACATGGCCCCATCACTAACATCCTTTAGAACTTCTTTGGTTGAGATCAACTCTAAACCATTTGAGTCTGGAAAAATTAATCGTTGTCGTCCACAATCAAGAAGAACGTGATTGGCGGTCAACCAATCCATTCCCAAAATGACATCTAAGCCTTGGAGAGGTAAGGAGATTAAGTTCACTTTGAACTTGCGTCCGAAGACTACAATCGGGCATCCAACACAGATTGAACTGGTTGAAATCTGACCCGATGTTGGTGCAGAAACCATCAATTCATACCTTAGATTACTCACCGGTATACTTAAGTCTTTCAAACAAGTAGAAGAAACAAAGGAGTGCGTAGCTCCGAAATCAAACAATACATGCACACGTTTACCAAATAAAAGGCATGTGTCAAGGATGAGATTACCTGGCTTTGCAGCCTCTTCACTGGTTAAAGCGAAAACCCTTCCAGTTATCTTGGGCTTCACGCCAGAAGAACTTGGTTGTTGTAGTGCATGTGTTATCTTCTTCTCTGGACAAACATGAGCGAAATGTCCTGGCTTGTTACACACAAAGCACCTTTTCTCTTCAACCTTCACTCCAGAGAGCTTAGGACAATCCCTCTTGTAGTGCGCACCACCGCATTCAAAACATTTCACGGCTGTTGGCATAAGCTGTTGGGGTCGCTGATATGGTTTCTTCCATTGCTTTCCTCTAATAAACTTGTTCTTCTGAGTCTTGTCAACTCGGTTTCGGTTTATTTTCAATAACTCTACCTTTTTTGTCTTCTCAACTAAGGCTGGAAACTTCTTGATTTCAAGAGGTACAATCATTCTTCGCAGGTCATATCTCAGACCCTGCTCAAATCTTTGACACTTCCACCCTTCCGTCATGTGTTGACTATAAAAACGGATGACATACTCAAACCTATCGATGTACTCTTGCACCGACATCCCATTTTGACGCAAGGCCAAAAATTCTTGCTCCCTTTCGATCTTGGCACTAGTAGGGAAGTACTTTTCCAAAAACTTGTCCTTGAAACTGTTCCAAGTAATAGCCTCTTCATCAGATTCCATCAGTCGTTTCATACCATCCCACCAGTACTCTACTTCCTCTTTCAGTATGAAGGTTGCGTAATCTAGTTTTTCCTCATCTGTGCACTTGATCACATGAAAGATATTCTCAATGTCCTTGATCCAAGCATTTGCTTTATCTGGCGTAGTCCTTCCATTGAACCTTGTTGGGTCGTGCCTCAAAAAGTCATTCAGCCTCGAATAAGTCCTCGGTTCTTGAGTGGTATGCTGCCTCTCCATTGTGTTGATCATCCGATCAACAGCCCGATTAAAATCATCAATTGGAGGTGTTTGACCAACATTGTTAGATCGACGTGCCATGTTCTACCATATACGTCAAAAGAAATTAATTTAAACACAAGTCAAAACAATGCATATCTCTACCTTTCAAACCAACGCTCTCCAAAAGAGCTACAAAATCATCACAACAAATCACAGAGTCACACAACAGAAGTTAACGAGCTCACTTCCCAAAAGTCCCAAAAGCTTTTTGAAAACCATTGCTCTGATACCAAACAGTGTAACACCCCAAATTAGGCGTTACAATTTATGTTCCATAAAATACATATATAAATTTTTTTTTTTAACACCAACAAAATATTATGTTCTTTATTACAACACAGGTCTTCTGAAAATAAAATTCTACACAGTTCATAAACTTCTGAAATTTAAAATTTCACACAGTTCGGAAATTCAAACATAGATTTATTTTAGAAATTCCCCCTGTCTCCTTTTTCCCCACAGATCTCTCATGTTCTAAGCAAGTCCAGAACCATCTGCTAATTCATCTGAAATAGTTTCTGCTCCCGTATAATATCACACATTATACGATCATTGCATTCACATACACAAACATAAACAGTAGGGTGAGTTAACCAACTCAAGAAATATACATTATCCACAATCTTACTAATATCACAAGTGTGGCAATCAGTCCAATACATGCATCTCGAACATACTCAAGAACAGACTATTATATTGATACTATATAATATTTCTCAAGTCAGAACTATCAGTACATTTACTAAAGTCAATGCAACATATTATTAACCTGCCTACTTACCAAAGCAAAGCAGTCAACAATCCTTCTGTCTACTTACCAAAGTAGTATAACCATGTGATACTGACTACTTACCAAAGTAATCTAACAAGATGATCTACTTACCAAAGTAGTACAACAAGGTGATATTGTCTACTTACCAAAGTAGCACAATAAGGTGACATCTACTTACCAAAGTAGTACAATAAGATGATATTGTCTAATCACCAAAGTAGCACAATAAGGTGACATCTTCTACTTACCAAAGTAGTACAATAAGATGATATTGTCTACTTACCAAAGTAGCACAATAAGGTGACATCTTCTACTTACCAAAGTAGTACAATAAGATGATATTGTCTACTTACCAAAGTAGCACAACAAGGTAATATTCCGCCTACTTACCAAAGTAGTACGGTTTATGCCAAATTAATCTCTCATTATCACACCTACTTACCAAAGTAGCGTCCGACTTCAAACATCTTCCCTCCCGACTTACCAAAGTCGTAGGAAAATAAATAAATTTCGAATTTACAATTATGACAATAATTCTTATACTACCCATCAAATTTTACCATAAACTTATTTACAATTCACGATTTAACTCAAATAATTATTACCAACTCAGTAATATTCAATATAATTTTATATTCTAATATAGAATATATTATATTACTTATCTTCAACTTTTCAAAAATACAATTATACATCCAATTTAAGAATATAATTATTCAAGAATTTATCCAATACAAATAAATTTACTATTTCGTGGAAAGATTACTCTTCACTCATAACAATAATTAAAATCTGAACCAATCAGACTAACAAACAATATGTTTAAATCATATGGTAAAATTTTCAGTCCAATCTAATGGTTAATGAGGCGGAAATCATAATTTATGTATAAATGATCCAAAAACATAAATTAAGCAGTATTGAGATCCCTGAGAAGATACGAAACTGATATCTATAAATCTATATCTCCGATTTAAAATCTGAACGGTCCAAGTATGACACTATCTTTTACAAACAACATATTAAACTTTCAGGGTAATCCAACGGCTAAATAAGTAGATATGGAGGTTTTACCGAGGTAACTCAGAGACAGAAGTTTAATTGGTTCTCGGTTAAACTCAAAATGCGGAATTAATTCCTCTAAGCACAGACATCCAATTCCAAATCGGAACGGTCAAGATCACCTAATATGTCTTATGGACTACATACTAAAGTTTGGGCTCAATCTAACGGTAAATGGAATATATATGAAACATTTACCATTATAAATTAAGAACAGAATTATAGTGTTCATCAAATATTTCAAACTTTCGAAATTTCTTTCTCTAAACATAGACCTTCAATTACAAATCCGATCGGTCAAGTTGTAGTAATATGTCTTAGGCATCATATATCAAATTTTTAGGTTGATCTAACGGTCAAATAGGTTATAATCTATATTTTACCGAGACAACTTAGTAACAGAACTACAGGGTAACTAATTTACTCAAACTTGAAGGATTTATTTCTCCAAGTACAGACTTCTATTTTCAAATCCGAACGGTCAAAGTTTAGTAATAGGTCTTAGGATTCACATATTAAAAGTTTAGCTAAATCCAACGGTGAAAACAGTTAATAGAAATTTTTCACCACAGTAACTCGAAAATAAGAAATTATAATCATGAAAACCAAATTTTACACAAGTCAATATATAACTACCATTACCAAATTTTAACACATTCATACTCATATTCATGATCATAACAACAAAGGATTAGCTCCCCTACATCAAAATCAAGCAATTGAAACCATACTCCTAACCACAAAATTCTAGAAATTAAGTTGAGTTAGCTCCCCTTACCTCATGAAGACTAAAACACCTTAAACTCTTCTTCAAAGAGAGCAACTCCTCTCCTCCTTGCTATACCAAGTCAGTCTCCACACTTAGGACACTTAGGATTTTCGTTCACCTCCCACCAAGGACCTCTCTACTCTCCCCCAAAACTCCAAATCTGATTTGGAATTAAAAGAAGATGCCTTAGACAACTAAGGACCCATGCACTTGGCACTTAGCAATAATAAACAACCAATGGACCATCCTAAACCATTTTTCAGCCCTAAAATATGGTAGGAAAGTCTCCAAAGGGTCCCAAAATGTTCTCCTAGTGCAGAACACAACCTACCCACTCCAAAAAAAATCGCAACTTGTAAAAATACACCTAAAATTAAGGTTGGACGCTAGCCCCTGGACAGCAACACTGTCACGTTTTCCCCAGCTCGGTTGGACCCCTTCCCGAAGTCCAAAATATGCGTATGAGTAGTCAAATTGAAGCTCTTTGAGTCTAGTTTCCAATAAAACAAGAATCAACTCAATTGATATTTTCTACAAAAAGTTATAATTAAAATAGTAAACCATGTCAAACCTGACAGCATTCCATTTTACATTATAACTTGAACTTTTTACAACTTGGTAAATTCTTGAGGTTCTAGGGTCTTACATTAATTAATTTAATGAGCATACCTATTTTTTAAATATGAAAAATAGTTATTAGTTTGATTATTCTGAAGAGTTTTTTTATGCTTGATGTCTCTGTATATAATATTTTAATGTGTTTGAATTAATTTTTTAAATTATTTATATTTTCTAACCCCTTATAAATTTTAAAATCCACAATTATGTTATGGTAATTATATATGTATATGCTTTTGATCTATTTCTATCACTATCAAAAAGATTTAGCATATAATTGAAGCTTCCACTGAATTTATATTAATTGCAGACGCCATGATCAGAAGAAGCTCCAATGATCTTGATCTTGAGAGATCAATTGAAAATATCTTTAGGTTTGTTTACGTTATTAACATTAATAACATGATTAATAGTATATTTAGACCAGTTTCTTTATGGTAATTTTAAGGAAAATAAACAAGAGATGAACTTTTATTTGTAAAATAAAAAGAACTATGCATAACAAAATAAAAATAAAAAATAATTTAAACTTATAGATATGTTAATTTTACTTATTTTTTCCAGTTTCATTTTATAAGTGTTATAAAAAAGACTCGTTTAACTGTATTTTAAATACTCTTTTACACGTCACTAATAATATTTAATAAAACAAATTGAGTTTGATTTCTGTTGCATGTAAAAATATTTTAAATTAACAGTAACTGAATAGAATTCATTTTTAACCCAATGAATTGTAAAAAGCTATAAAATACATAACTAATATATAGTTTTGATACACCTAAAACCTTCACATGACTTAAAAATTAAGATTAATAGTTATTTATACTCATTTTTCATTTATCTCACATGTCTTTTAAAAAATTAAAATTAGGACAGATATATCAGACTTTAAAAGGAGATAAAATTATAATAAAGAATATATATGTTTCATAATCATATTATTTAAATAGATTCGAGGTTTAATTGAATTTCAAAAACAGATATGTAATAAAGAAAATTGTAAGGAAAAAAGGAAAATAAAAATGGTAAATTAAAATCGTGTATGATATTCATGCTGGACCCAGAAACCATAAACCTATATGTGACAGGGCAAAATAATTATTCTTTTGTTTAATAAGGTTGGTACTCTTCTATAATATTTAGAATGACATTGATTATGTTGTTCTAACTACTAAGTTGTTTTTCAATGTTTTGTCTTCTACGAGATTTAGTTATAAGTTATATATCTAGATCATATATTAATTTAATCAAACGCGTATTCACACGTGTACATCATACATTTATTGCTTTAATAACAAAATTATATATATTTTTGTGTTCTTGACATTCTTAAAATTACATTTCATGTATTTCAAACTAAGTGGGTTTCTTTAACTTTTAAAAATTGGGTATGTACATTACTTAGTTGTTTTTGCATTTTTATATAAAAAATTTAAGTATAAATAACTTAACGGCGTAATTTATTATATATTTGCATCAAAATTAAAATTAAATAAAACTAACTAGAAGACCAAAAGCCTTTTATTTTGAAATTTGAGATAATATCATAAATCATTGGATATATATGGTATTAGGTCCCTTTCACAGCAATTGCAGGCAAAATAGTAGTAGGGCTTGTCTTCTTCTTTTATAAACAAAAGGTGTCTTATATTAGAGGTCAATTCTAATATTTAATGTAACTGTATAGTTAAAATTAAAATTTAAAATCATTGATTAAACTAGAATAATCTCATAAATATTGTTCCACAAATTTATGATACACCGTTTTGTAACATCCTCACTTTTATATTAATTAACTATATTTAAACTTTTAAATAAATATAATTTTATAAGTAAATTAATAAATTATAAAAAAAACTTTGTAAAAATTAAAAGATAATTTTAAAGTATCAACTAATTTTTATTCTTGAATTGTCTCCATGAAATAATAATCACATCCTCATGAATCATTAGATTATTCTTCAATTTTTATAGAGTCTTATTGAAATATAATTCTCAACTATGACCGATGTGATTTACAATTGAAAGTTTATGGTTAGAGAAATAATTTCCACGTTTTAGTATAAAGTTAGGTCTCTACATACGGTCTAATTCGGTGTTTTCTTGGTAAATATTTTATTCCTGCTTTATTAACAATCAGATCGAGATGAATTTTTATCCGAGTTCATGAGACATAGTATTTTATTTTGATCGTCAAGATTTTCATTTAGAGGTATGTGGTTAGAGAATTTTTTTTTTGTAGTTTTAACTAGACATATTTCCTATTGAGTTACTTCAATAACAAATTGATACCAAATTTGGTAACCTTAGATCAAGCTAAAAATTTTACAATATGTTGTTATAAAAATATTTTTCACTCTAACCATTATGATTTACATTTAGAGTATATAATAAGAAATATCTTCACTCTAACTCTTCTGAAAAGTCAACAAGTCCTCTCCCAAGTACTATAAGTTGTCAAATATTAAATACTATTATAATATTTTACTATTAAATGCTTGTGAATGTAAGAAGAAAAATAATATTACAATAATAATATAATAGTAATATAATTTTTTTATATAATGTTAAGAGGAAAAGTGAAACAATAGAGTTTTGTTAATTGCTCGTCATCAATCTTTCTTTCTCATTCTTTTCCATGTCCATTTTCTTTCTTTATTTTCTTTCTCAATTGATCAAGATTTTAAAATAGTTTTGATAAATTATTCAATCTATTCAGAAGAAAATTTTTACTTGACAAATGTTTTTGAGGTAAAAGAAGCCTATTTATATATATTTATAAGATCTAAATTTATTTTAATATTTATTTATTTTATTTTCATGTTCTTATTTTTTTAACTTATTTTTATTTATTTATTATTATTATTACTATATTACTGAAGTGTTAATAATCTCATTTTTATTTATTTATTATTATTTTTATTTTATTAGTGAGATGTTTATAGTCTTATTTTTATTAAATTATTATTATTATTTTATTAGTAAGGGGTTAATAACCTTATTTTTATTTATTTATTTATTATTATCATTATTTTTATTTAATTAGTGAGATATTTATAACCTCATTTTTATTTTTTTATTGTCATTATTTTTATTTTATTAGTGAAGTTTTTGTAACTTCATTTTTATTTATCATTATTATTATTATTATTTTATTAGTGAGATATTTATAACGTTAGTTTTATTTATTTATTGTCATTATTTTTATTTTATTAGTGAAGTTTTTGTAACCTCATTTTTATTTATTTATTATTATTATTATTTTGTAGTGAAGTATTTATCACCTCATTTTTATTTATTTATTGTGATTATTTTTATTTTATTAGTGATATGTGTATAACCTCATTTTTAGTAATTTATTGTTATTAGTTTTATTTTATTTGTGAGATAACTTTAACCTCATTGTTTGTTATTTATTTTATCAGTGATGTGTTTATAACCTCAATTTTATTTATTTATTGTTATTATTTTAAGGGTTAAATATGTTTTTTGTCCCTTATGTATCACACGATTTTGGTTTTAGTCCCTACTCAAAACTTTGATGGTTTTTAGTCCTCGTAGTTTTGAAACTCTTAGTATTAGTCCTTAAAAATGGATGACGTTAAGTTTTAGTAGATGTGGCAAACTGCGAGGCCAGGTTTGATGTCAGCTGTCGTGCCACGTTGATTGTTTCATTTTCCAAGTTGAACCTAACTTCGTCCTCTACGGCAAGCCAGAAGCTTCCTGTTTCTGCTCCTTGCCCTCCACGCCCTCCAGCAGCACCGTGGCCAGAAGCATTCTCTTTTTGTGGAAGGGGTCTGTGAAGAATACTTGTCTCTCTTAGTGATGTTTGGGTACAAGAGTTTACTATTCTGGGACTCTGTCCATGAATTCACTGACCCTGATCCACTTCCCTTCTCTCTGCCTTCACCCCTTCTTCAATGGCCACAAGGTATGTATGTCCTTAGCATTGACTTTCTCAACAAGCTTTTCTCTTCTTCTTCTGAATTTCATTCATGGGTTTCCTTTTTTTGCCCCTCTTTCTAATAGAGTTAATGGGTTTGGAACTTTCTGTTTTAATCGCACCAAAATCTAAACTTCATACATACTGTATCATTTGAAAAACAATTTTTGTCTGCTAATTTGCTGAGTTATTTATAAACCACGGTTTTAGGAAGGTGCGATTTTTTATTTTTGGAGGAGGGGTGGGGGGTTCAAAAGGTGCAGAATTTTAGTAAACTACAGAGGTGATTGGATCAAAAGGTGCAGACCCCTTCCTGGCCACGGTGCTGCTGGTGGGCGTGGAGGGCGAGAGGCAGAAACGGGAAGCTTTTGGGTCACCGTAGAGGACGAAGTTAGGTTCAACTTGGAAAATGAAACCATCAACGTGGCACGACAGCTGACATCAAACCTGGCCTCGTCGTTTGCCACATCTACTAAAACTTAACGCCATCCATTTTTAAGGACTAATACTAAGAGTTTCAAAACTACGAGGACTAAAAACCATCAAAGTTTTGAGTAGGGACTAAAACCAAAATCGTGTGATACTTAAGGGACGAAAAACATATTTAATCCTTATTTTTATTTATCTAGTGTTTTCATTTATTTATATTTATATTTATTTATTTAAGTGAGATGTTCTAAATTCATTCTTATTTATTTATTTCTATATTTGGAAATATTATTATTGAATGTGGTGTTAATAACCTCATTCCGTCTCACTTTTACTTTTGAAGTACTTTAAAACAAAAATGAATCTTGCTCATCCATAAAATAAATAAATTAAGAGGAGAATTAGTATATTGATTGGAAAAGTGAGGAACCTTCGAAATCGATGCAAGGCTTTTTCGTCACCCTACATAAGGATAAGACACAATTGTTAAGACATAAATCGTCTAGAGAAAAGACTGTCTAAGCAACCCAAGTTTTGAAGTTTAACAAACAACATTAAATGAAATATTATTATCTAGAAAAAGTTGTTTGAAACAAGTAGTGTCTAGTCAAGATGCATCTTACAACATCAGAAGCCAAGAGTTGAAGCAATGCTTTCTAGATCAAACTGTTTAAATGAATTAGAAAATCATAAATAATGTCTAAGAATAATTATCTCTCATTGAAATCTCTCAATAGACTATATGAGAAAAATAAGTTAGCCTCTTATGAAAACGAAAGTCCAACTCTTATATAACACTAAGAATTAAAGAGATGTTTCAATACAAATAATGCTATATCAAGCAAAGCCTTCTGTAGTGAATATTATCTGATAAGTGATCGATAAATGCTTTAGCCTTGAAGAAAAGCATCTTATGATTATATTTAATGGATATACACAAAATGGATTTATTAGTGAAAAGACAAAAGACAAAAGACAAAGTATTTTGAACACGCTACACTGCTGAACGCTTATCAACGTTCAAAACAACATCTAATGCGTGGATGAAAAAGTACTTTGATACTTGTATACTTTGTTTCTTGATACCTATGCAGATCAATAAAGTAAAAAAATATTATCAGAATCACAACACCCAAGCAAAAACCGTTGTGAGAAAATAAGAACATTCTGGAGAAAAAGCTTTGAACCCTACATATTAGCCATTTGTCCTATCACATCGTACAAGTTCAAATTTTTCTTAAGGCTATGAGAAAAAGCTTTGAACCCTACATAGTATACTAAAGTCATACTTCACATCCAAAGGCTACCAACTCTTCAGAAGTAAACTTGCAGGTCTAACAGTCATATGTGTATGTGTGTATAAGAAAACATGAAGAAAAGAAGTTGCTGAAAAGTGTTGATAGAAAAAGTGCACGATGACATAAGAAGAATATTAACGAGCAAAGAGAGAAAAACTTAAGGTGTTCTTATATCGTCTAACGCTCAATATCTTGAGAGAGAAATTTTTGTAAATAGAGAAATACTTGGTAGTTTAGCTCAGGTTGACTTGAATGTCTAGAAAAGTTTCTAGGGTTAGATCTTGGAGAGGCTAACCTCGGTCTAGTTAGGTTGACTAGGAAACAAGAAGTGTGAGAATACTTGGTGAGATCCTAGAGAGGCAAAAATCGTGTAATCTTGGAAATGATTAGCGCAACCCCTTAAGAGGTTTTAAGTGAGAACTGAACCCAGCTCAGGTTGACTGAACCAGTATAAAAATTTATGGTATATTGTTTCTCTATTCAAACGTTTTCCATTTACCTATATCATTACAACATAGTGTCTAATCATCTTAAAACTCTTGCATACCATCTTTGTGAACTATTAATGCTAATTTGAGAAAAGATTTTGAAAACAATATTCAGTACCCCCTTCCTCCTCTAGTGTTCTCCTTGTAACTTCAACAACGACTCTCCATACCGTGTTAATTGTGATAATGATTTTTACAAGAAAAGAAAATTTTTATTCTTAGTTTGAAGAATTAGAAGAACATAGTTTAGAAGTTCTGAAAATGTTAGGTGAAAGGAATAACTCAAAGTAAAGGCTATTGGATAGGAGGTAGGAGGCATAATACCAAAATAAAAAATTTTATTTTCAGAAAATAAGATATAGATTAGTTGCTTTCAAATTGAAGTGGGTTGTGTGATTGAGAATACCTAGAATTATTGTATTGTTATATGTTGAATAAATTGTATGAATATGGATATTTCTAAGGACAAATGTCCATATTTTATAAGGTAATGTATACATTGGTGTAGGGATTCCAGCGTGTGTCAGAGCGGCTGCAGCGAAATGATTAGCATGGAATAACAAACCAAGAGGGTTTTTAATACGAACATGTGCCTTTTAATTTCTACTCAACTAAACTTACCAAGCAAATAAAAATAACAAATAAAGAGAGTAAGGTTGAGAGGAATTTGCACAGATGATTTTATCCTGGTTCAGATCTTACCAATCTTACATCCAGTCGCTTATCTCAAATCAAGATAAACAGTTCACTACTTACAAAACAATTACAAATTACAATCAAAAGCAACAATTTGTAAAAGTTTAGAAACCACCTCTCTTGTTACCCCCAAGAGATGAAAGTCAGTTCCCCTATAACCCACAAGGGATGAACACCTCCTCTAAATCTTCACAAAGGATAAACACCTCCTCTGAATGCTTCACGAAGGATGATAAGCTTTTAATTCATCAACAACAACAACACTCAATCACACTCCCTGTGAAAGTTCTCACTCTATGCCAACACACCAAGTTCTCAAAGTCACAGCACAAGAGTTCAACAAACCCTAGAACACTTATCACCGCACACTGCAGATAAGATTTTTCAAAATACACTTATTTCGTATTTTGTATTTCGTATTTTAGAATGAGAGTCCAAATATAATTTATAGAGATCTCACTCAAGAATACCTCCAAAAATCCGTTTTTAACTAATTAACGTGTGATAATCAATTATCCAATTATGGCAATTACTTATGCATTTAATGAATGCACAACGTAAAAAAACTTGCTTAAAATTTCTCATAATTGCTATAATCAATTATGGCAAGTCATAATTGATTACTAATAATATATTATTTTAAATTGATAATCAATTATCTTGAGTATTAAACGAGGTTTTCTAATTCAAAATAAATTTTAACGCAACCTAAGACAAATAATACATAAAATCAAATATAAACCACATCCTATACATAAATCTACTAAATTATAAAAACTTTAATATAAAAACAAGTTTTCATGAAGATCTTCCTGCAATAAGAGCATTTAAGACTTGACTTTGAGACATCATCACAATTTATGCTCTTTAGCTTTATGCTAACAATCTCTCCCTTTTTTATGATGATAAAAAATATTTTAATTTAAAGCTTTTTGTAACCTGTACTGATATGTAACTCATATATAACTTAAAGAAGAAGAATTAGTAGACAAAAGATAAATATAATTAAGCCTTTAAACATATTTCTCCCCATTTTTTATCATTACTAAAAAGGCGCTATGTATGATATAAAAAAATTTCTCCTCCTAAATATAAGAACTCCTCTTGAATATAAGTCATAAACAAATAAATAACAATTATCATAATATTTTGGTACCCAAAAATACTTATTTGGGTCCTTTAAAGTTAGAGACAAATTATTTTATAATTTCATGCATATATTCCATTTGGAACACCATAATGTTTTATTCTACATTTATTTGATGTATGACCATTTTTCATGCAATAAAAACAAGTAAAATCATTTGGGTTCCTATAATTTCTATTTTTATAATTATAATCATAATAGTTTTGATTATATTTTGGAACATACTTGATTTTATTTTAATAATTATAATCATTATAATTATATTTAGGAACATTTTCAATTTTATTACCATAACCATAATCGTAACAATTATAATTATATTTAGGAACATTTTTATCAACCGTTTTAATATTTGAATTATTTTTACTACTTTCAGCATGAGTTGTTTCTTGTAATTTATTCATATTTATGCAAGATATACATTCATCGTTACTAACAAATTTTCCTTTTTCTAAATAGGAAATTTTATTTTTTAAATCTTTATTTTCTTCAAAAATATTTTCAAAGTTTAATTTTAAATTTTTATTTTCTTCAAAAATATTTTCAAAATTTAATTTTAAATTTTTATTTTCTTCAAAAATATTTTCAAAATTTAATTTTAAATTTTTATTTTCTTCAAAAATATTTTCAAAATTTAATTTTAATTCTTTGAAATCCTTTTTCAATTTCTTATGAGTTTTATCTAATTTTTCAGATTCTACTATTAAAGCAGCATAAGTTTCATGCAATTCATCTTCACTATATTGACTATAATTATCAAAATCGCTAGATGTACTTACATGGTTTCCAGTAGTGGCGTCGTCCGCCATTAAACAGATGTTTGCTTCTTCTTCATAATTGCTCAAGTCAGAAATTGTTTCGTTGTCATCATCCCATGCGATGTAGGCTTTCTTTTTCTTGAAGAACTTCTTTTCTTTTATTTCTTCACCCTTCTTTTAATTTGGGCAGTCAGCTTTTAAGTTCCCCCTTTCTCCGCAACCATAACATCTATAGTTTGAGGAAGATCCTTGATTTTCTCTCTTTTCGTATTTGAATCTTCCTTTGTCTTTTGATTTCATGAACCTGTTGAGCCTTTTTATCACGAGTCTCAAATTTTCTTCATCTTCTGAGTCTTCATCTTCTATTTTGTTCTTGCTCTTTTCTACATCACATTTTAAGGCTAAATTCCTTTTTTTCTTAGTTTTTGCTTCTTCTTCATCTAGTCTTCCAAGGTCAAGTTCAAACTCTCTCAATTTCCCAAATAATGTCGCCATAGTCATTGTGTTGAGATTTTGTGACTCAAAAATTGCAGTCACTTTTGGTTGCCACGACCTGTCTAAAGATTTCAATATTTTTATGTTAAGCTCATCATTTTCGAAAGACTTACCTAGTCTAATGAGATGGTTAACGATGTTGGTTAACCGTTTCTGAACGTCTGAGATTGTTTCTCCTTGCTTCATCATGAACATTTCGTATTCTTGGATTAAGGTATTCTTTCACGCTCTATTTACGTCATATGTACCTTCGTGGGTCACTCTTAGCACTTCCCACATCTCTTAAGCGGTCATACAAACAGAGATCCTGTAAAACTCGTCAACGGTTAAAGCAGATGAAATAATGTTTCGAGCTTTCACATCATTTTGAAACCTTTTCTTTTCTTTAGCAGTCCACTGAACACGAGGCTTTGGTTCCTGCATATTGTCAATAGGAATAGATGAACCAAATGCAATAACTTCCCAAATATCACAATCAATAGGCTCAATAAATATTTGCACTCTTACCTTCCAGAATGCATAATTTTCACCTGTGAATAGGGGTGGTATATTGATAGAAGCACCCTCTGCAAAAGTTTGATATGATCCTGCCATTTGAATAACTATCAAATCGAGCTCTGATACCAATTGTAAGAGCGGCTGCAGCGAAATGATTAGCATGGAATAACAAACCAAGAGGGTTTTTAATACGAACGTGTGCCTTTTAATTTCTACTCAATTAAACTTACTAAGCAAATAAAAATAACAAATAAAAAGAGTATGGTTGAGAGAAATTTGCATAGATGATTTTATCCTGGTTCGGATCTTACCAATCTTACATCCAGTCACTTATGTCAAATCTAGATAAACAATTCAATACTCACAAAACAATTACAAATTACAATCACAAAGAAACAATTTGTAAAAGTTTAGAAATCACCTCTCTTGTTACCCCAAGAGATGAAAGTCACTTCCCCTATAACCCACAAGGGATGAACACCTCCTCTTAATCTTCACAAAGGATGAACACCTCCTTCGAATCTTCACAATTTAATGAATGCACAACGGTAAAAAAGCTTGCTTAAAAATTCTCATAATTGCTCATTATAATCAATTATGGCAAGTCATAATTGATTACTGATAATCGATTATTATAAATTGATAATCAATTATCGTGAGTATAAAATGAGGTTTTCTTATTCAAAATAAATTTTAACGCAACCTAAGACAAATAATACATAGAATCAAATATAAACCACATCCTATACATAAATCTAATAAATTATAAAAGCTTTAATATAAAAACAAGTTTTCATGAAGATCTTCCTGCAATAAGAGCACTTGAGACTTGACTTTGAGACATCATCAAAATTTCTGCTCTTTAGCTTTATGCTAACAGCGTGAGCTCATCTTGACTTTTGATACCGCTAATTCTTACCATTATCTGAGGTTCATTTTAGAGACAAAATCAACTCCCCATTTAGCTTATTACTTGCTTAACTCCTCTCTTTTATCCTTTTTTAATGTTATTTATATTTTGGGGTACATTGATATAAATTCATCACTAATCCCTTTATTTTGTAGCTAAAATTGTGCTTGGAAGAATCTCCAACAATGTAGAGGACTGAACCAACCACAAAATCAAGCAAATCTGCAGAAAAGGAGAAAAAGATGCAGTGTAGCATAGTCAAGCTGAGCGCCCCTGGTTCAAGGGCGCTCAGCGCCACCTGCACAAACTGCACAAAAGCTAATTTCTGGTGTGCTCGCGCCCGAGCGCTCCTTTAGGGGCGTTGTGCGCCATTTTCTTCGCACACTCGCCTGGGCATCCCATTCAAGGCGTTGAGTGCCATCCAAGTCTCTAAAGCTCGCGCTGAGCGCCACTTTTGCTGATGTGGCAGTTTGAGCTTATTTAAACCTAAAACGTGAAGGGGTTTAGGTCTTTGGTGGTTTGGAGGCGCAATTTCACTTAAAGGAAAGCTTGGAGGGAAGCTAGGGTTTGTGGGGACACTCCCTTCTTCCTCTTTGGGTTCTTCTTCTTCCATGGTCATTTTGTAAGCTTTAAGGCTCTTCATGGAAATTGAGAGCCAAACCCATCTTGTTGGGGATAGATGTAACCTTTGAACTCTTTTGTATTTATTGAATGATTCTAATATATATATATATATATGCCTTTTCTATCAATTGCTAGTATTCTTATTTCCAATTTTAAAGCTTGTATGTAATAGAGATGTTCATGGCTTGATCTTTGATTCATGAGTATGGGAATGTATCTTGTGTAATCTAGAACTGAAACAAGAGTCTTAGTGGTTCATTGATTCTAGGAATGGAAGATGATTCACTTGTTGTCTTAGATCCTAGTTCTTAAAGCGGGTTTTAGTTGTTAGATTTTCCAAGAAATTGGAGTTTAATAGGGAAACTCTAGGCTCTTTCACCTAAGGATTAGGGCTAGAGTGTTTTTGTTGATTGACTTTAGTAAATTGATGGAGATTAGATGAAATTGGGTATACACAAGAGTGAATTGATGAAAAATAATCTTAACATTGTCATTTCATACCATTTCTAGTCTTTTCCATTTCTAAGTGTCTTCAACACCAAAGTTCAACCTTGTAATTATTTGTGAATTTATCTCTTTGCACTTGTTTGTCAATTGATATGTTGCTCTTGAGTCTAAATGAGTTGTTAATAGTGCAATTAACTAGTGTTACACGAGTCTCTTGGAAAACGATACCTTGTCTTACCATTTTATATTACTTAAACGATTTGGTACACTTGCCAATGAGAGTTAACAACTTTCCTAAATTCTTATACTTTTATAGAGAAGTAGATTTAGACGATAAGAGTTGAAGGATGTTCTTAGTTTGTAGGATTGATAACATTTTTCGTTGATGCGATCAATTAATACTACTAAACTATAGCAACTTCAGTATTTCTAAGATAGTAGTCAACAAAATAGAAAGGGTAAATTCAACCCTAAGTCATCTCCCAACAAACACAAAATTGATTCTTAACAAATCAGTTCTTTTAAAAACTATACAAAAGGGTTAGTAAAACAAAAACAATAATTCTTGTATTTTTTCGAACCTGGCTGCACTCCAATAAGTCTTGGGTATCTCTTATTTCAGAGAAGATCGGACGTTGTTTACCCATTTCAACACCTCTTATAAAGGGTTCAAGGCAAATTTGATAAATGTCGCAATAATGGAGGTCGACCGGTCAAGGTTTTATACAAATAATGGTTGACCTAAATTCCATTTTTTATTGGATCGAGCACCCTAGGAAGATAATCGCTAGAGCAAAATATGCAATGCACCGGGGGAGATAGAGGCGATAACATGACCAATCAGCTACCTCGCAAGGCCCCTTCCCGCGAGCTCATTAATTACCTTGGCTCATATGCTTTGTGTAGTAGAGTGTTCGGTAAGCCTTTTATTATGTACAGTTTTAGAACTTTCATTTTTTTAACTTATATAAATTTGGCTTAATACTTCTTTTGCTCCCTCGAAACAGGAGTTGTGTTCAAAATGGTTCTACCTTTTTTAAAAAGTTACAAACGATCCCAAGTTGTGAAAAAATGGGTCAAACTAATCCTTTTTGCTTACGATGTCAAAAATGTAACGGTGCATCTACTTCCTTGGCCAAAACTTAATGATGTGTCCAATTTATCTTATTGCGTGGCATGTGAGGTTAAATGACGTGTAAAATTTAAATTTTAAAAACAAAATTGACAGAGGGCTAAAAGAAAATAGGCTTTTGCGTTGAAGAAGATGCAGATGTTGATGGCGCGATGAAGATTAGCGATGAAGGGTTTGCTTGCAGGTTCAAAGAGTTTGATGCGTTAATGGAAAATCTTGGTTGGGTGATTTTCCCGAGAGGGTTGGACATTTTTTTATTCGCGATGAACTCATGATTAGGGTAACTAATTTAGGGTTTCCTGTCCTGTTATTAGTGTTCATCTGAAATTTGGCTTTCATAGGTTCTCGGTGGCTATGGATGAGGCTCGATTTGGGTTTCTTTAGGTCTCTGTGGTTTCTTGCAGGTTTCGACGGAGGAAATTGATGGAAGAGCTCACGTTTTTGTTTCTGAGTTTTTTCGAAAGTCTGACGGAAAAGATGATGGTGGTTTTTTTGTTTCGTCCTCTAAACTGTTGCAATTGTTCCTGGAGATGTCGCACTAGCACATTCAATCTTTGAATATTCTTCTTTTGAACTAAAATAATCTTCGGCCAAGAACACTCAATTCAAGAAAAACATCAGTAAATATCTGATTAAAATAGTATAAGTTTAATCAGCAAGAAGACAAGCAACATGGGCCTCAACATGGTTCTTGATTACAAACCTAGCACCTGGTCAACATTCAAAGTCGATTAACCACAAAACATTCTCAATTAGTTGAATTCGTGCTTCAAAAAAGTAGCACTGAAATTAGGGGAAATGGAAAAAGCAATTTGTTGAGTGAATTGGGAATCAAGGGAATGATGCAGTAAGAAAATCAAATTTGGAAGTTAAGAGATTCTTTACCGGCAACGACAAGAGGGATACTAAAAACTGCATTGCACCTTGATCTTTCTCTCTCTTTCAACTTTCCACTTTTCTTCTCCCTCTCAACCATTTACGGAAGTAAATTCCAAGATCAAAGCCATGATTCGTTGTTAGGAAGATGATGGTGGTTTTTTGGTTTCGTTGTAGTGCACATGGAGGAGGAAAATGTGATATGGTTGTAAGGAAGAAGCTGATAGCCTACACCGTTACATTTTTGACGTCGTTAGGAAAAAAGATTAACTTGATCCATTTTTTCACAAGTTGGGATCGTTTTTAACTTTTTAAAAAAGGTAGGACCATTTTGAACACAACCCGTCTTTCGAGGGACCAAAAAAGGTATTAAGCCTGTAAATTTTGTGTTTCTTTCCAAATCCATTGGCCACCATGGATAAGGGAAAGTCAAATGCCTTCACTCTTATGGCCGCTTGACGCAAGGAATTGATCGAGAAGGCCAGGAAGGATATGTCTCGTCCCACTATCCCAAGGCTACCACCGTTGCCTGAACAGTCCAAGATCCTCAACTTATGCGCACTTCTCCCCAAGTGTTCGACCCAACACCCCTAACAGGAGTTTCGCCACCTTCCAAGGATAAGGGGAAAATAAAATCCTCTCGAGAGAAGTCTTTCTCTTCGTAGAAAAATAGAAAGAGGAGTTCACTGGAGAGGCCTCTCCTCGTTAGGCCACTAGATCCAAATGAGCGGGTTGGTCCCCGTGCGACGTTTAATTTTATCCCCTAGGAGAAGCTTTTCTTCAAGGGGATAACTTTTGAAGAGGTTGTGAATGTGGCCTATGAACTAAATGATTGGGTCAGTATTTGCATGGCCTACTCGGTTGGACTAAGGGTATCGCTTTTGTCGAGGAGCTGCAAGCCGCCTAGTTAGATTTGGAGGAGGCTTTTAAGGCGAATGAAGAGATTAATTGTGTGGTGAATGAAGGAATCTGGTGGATATTCCTAATCCCACCGCTCAGGCCGACGAGGTGCCACTGGTCGTTCCAGAAGAGCCTCAACATATAGAGGTTCACGTTGAAGAGGTCGAGGAGGAAGAGGAAACTGGGGAGGAATGAGAGACCTTCGGGGATATTGTGGTTTTTCTCTTTTTTATTTTTACAAGTTATTTTGTAAATGAGGTTGTTCGAGAACGAGAGGTTTTGCATGGGACCGCCTTTTTCCCCACTCGGCCTCTCTTTTGTACACCCTTATGCAAATTTTAATGAAATTGATACTTTGTTGCTTCTAAGACTTGAATTTTTCTTATATTCTTATTGTTGTTTTACGCGTTTGAGTGTCGTGTTCGGTTATGTATTGTTACATTGTCGCTAACTCACTTAACCCTTTTGATTCAAGTTTAATGATAATGAATGCGGGTTCTTTATTTTTACGAGTATTTAAGAAACATTTCTTATCAATCGTCTAGTCCTAAGAACTTTCATAGAATATTAGGTAGGCTTATCACCAATCGGTTAGCTCTAGGATTTCACTTAGAATGTTCCCTAGGCTAAGCGTTTGGCGATGCGGTAAGAGTTTCTACGGAGTGTTCCTCACCGATTGGTTTGCTTTAGGAGTTCACTTGGAACGTTCCCTAGGCTAAGCGTTTGGCGACGCGGTGAGATTTCACAAGGATTTTCCCTCATCGATCGGTTAGCTTTAAGAGTTCACTTAGAACGTTTCCCAAGCTAAGCGTTTTAGCGACGCGGAGAGAGTTTACAAGGATCGTTCCTCACCAATCAGTTAGCTCCAGGAGTTCAATAAGAACGTTCTGTAGGCTAAGTGTTTGACGATGCCATGAGATTTCACATGGAACGTTCCTCACCAATCGGTTAGCTCTAAGAGTTCACTTAGAACATTCCCTAGGCTTTGTGTACTCCAAAGGTCACTCGGATGAATAAATTGCGCAACATATTGTTCAGAAACTCCTGATTTTATTGACTGTCAAAATGTGTTGCATCGAGTTTTCAAATGAAATAAAATTTGAGGTGCGAAGCATTCCAAGTGTTGGGAATCGTTTTGTTGTTCAGGTGCTCAAGCCAATATGTGTCATTCTTCAGGTCTTCAACCATCCTGAATGGACCTTCCCAATTTGCGGTGAGGTTCCCATGCACCCGGTTTCTTCTTGCTTCATAGGTCTTCCACCATACCAAGTTACCTTCCAATAAATTTCTTGGCATGGCCTTGGTATTGTACATTCGGGCGACCATTCTTTTTTGAGCTTCTCCTACATAATTGTTGCCTCGTGCCTTTTTGGCAGCGTGTCTAGTTCTGCTCAGAGCTGTTCTTCATTGAGGCTTAAATCCTCTAATTGTCTTCTAATGTATAGTTTGCCCACTTTTACAAGTAGCATGGCCTCAGTACCATACGTCAAATTGAATGGGGTTTCTCTAGTTGAACCATGTGGTGATCAACGGTCTCCCCATAAGACATTTAATAGCTCATCCACCAATCTACCTTCAGTTCGACTACGATTGTTTTACTCATAACTTTGTCCTAGCCGTTCGTCTAGGGATGCTCGATAGAGCTGATTACGTGCTTAATGCCCAAGTTTTTATAAAACTCGGCCAGCTTATTATTGAGGAATTTTAAGCCATTATCAATTACAACTGTGTGGGGTAGACCGAAGTGGCATATGATCTTCCAAACAAATCTTTAAACATGTTGGGCAGTAATGGTGGTCAAAGGCTCGGCTTCCACCTACTTGGTGAAATAGTTGACAGCCATGAAGAGGAATTTCTTTTGTGCTTGCCCGATCGGGAAAGGTCCCACAATATCCATTCCCCACTAGGGGAACGGTCAGGGGGAAATGATGTTGTGCAGCTTGGTTGGGAGTATGTTGATATTGTTGTCGTATTCTTGGCAACTTTAGCATCTTTGAACGAACATGTTACAATATTTGTCCAGAGTAGGCCAAAAATACCCAGCTCGTAGGGTGTGAGCTTTAAGGGTCTGTGATCCGGTGTGCATGCCACACACCCCCCACTGTGGAGTTCCTTTAGGACATATTCGGATTCTTCACCTGAAATGAACTTCAGCAAAGGGGTAGAGAAACCTCGCTGGTAAAGCTTGTCACCCACAAAGATGTACCGAGCGATCTTCTTTGAATCTGTTGAACTTATTGATTCCCCTGCCTCTTGCTTTTGCATCAGGGCCTGAACCTCCTTACACCAGTCATTATGGTTAGAGACGGTTGAGGCTGATAAGCTCTCTATAGAGGGCTTGGTCAATACTTATTTTACCACCAAGAAGAGTTGTCCTGTTTAGCTTGGACAAGGTGTCTGCCCATGCATTCTCTTCTCTCGAAATATGCTTCACATCTAAAGCTTTGAAGCTCTTTTCTAAATCTTTGGCCTTATAGAAGTACTGAGCCTGCACTTTGTCGGGTTTAGGTGCATTCCATACTTGTACAATTACACAAAACACTTCTTCCAAGTCCTTGATGTGCTCCTCCACCGATCGGCTTCACATGACCATATCATCAACGTAAATGTTCGTAGATCTCCCGATTTGTTGGGGAAAACTTTGTCCATTAATGATTAATGTCGTCTTCTCGCGGTCGGGTGAAAACATAGGGATCTGATTATAACCAGAATAGGCATCATGGAAGCTAAGCACTTGGTGGCTGGAGGCGCCATGCGCTAGGCCATCTATGCTCGGAAGAGGATATGCATCATTCAGGCATGCCTTATATATATATATGGGACGATCAGGTCCTCTAACAAGTCCATCTTAATGACTGTTTTGTAGTAGAGGATGTTGACAGAACTCTCTTAGTCGATGAGCACTTTGCTCACGTTATACTGAGCAATCTCAGTTGTGACGATCGAGGACGATCCGCCACCCACGAACCCTTTGGAGATAGTGTTTATATGGTCACAAAGTGGACACTCGTTGTTACAGCTCCTGCTTCGACTTCGACGTCGATTACCATAGTGACACTCGTCTCATCTCGGGAGACGATTGAGGATTCTTCTGCATGGGGGACTCCTTTCCACCCCCTCGACCTTCACGTACTTCTTAAAGTGACCCGCCTAGATCAACTCTTTGATCTTGTCGCAGAGTGTGGAACACTCCCCTGTTGTATGTTTGAGGTTCTGGTGGTACCAACAGTGTTTCTTGTCGTCGATGTTCCTCGGGGTCGGTTTCTTCTTGAGAGGAGGGAGGAGGTCAACACTTAATACCTCCTCCAAGATCCTAGCCCTTGGCGCATTCAAAGGCATGTATTGATTAAACTTGGGTATCAAAGAAAGGTCCTTTGGCTTTGACCCACCACCTTGTCATCTCCTCTAGTTGTGTTTTATGCGCATGAACTTAGTTGCCTTCTATTGCAACTCGTTCATGGTCTTCGGCGGCCTAACACATAGGCTATCCGCGAATGGTCCTACCTTTAGGGTCGTCGACAAGTTGTTGAGGATGAACTCATGACTCACATCAATAAATTGACAAGCGATTTTGTTGTACTGTTCCATGAAGGCTTTTAGTGACTCATCCTTCCCTTGTATAGTGTTGATCAACACAAGGTGTGTTAAACTCTGGGCTTGGCTAAAAGAATATTATTTGTCGAACAAAGAACGAACGGTGGTTAAACAATCTACCGTGTTGGGAGGCAAGTTGGTAAATCATGCCAATGCCTCCCCCTTTAAGGATAGAGAGAATGATCGACACCACACAGAATAGCTCGATAAGTAGAATTAAATAATGTTTACGAACGAGCGAAGGTGTTCGTTCGAATAAGTTGACCTGTCATCCTTCTTGAATGTAGGGGGTGTCGACTTCTCAGGCATCAATGCCTCCATAATAGCCTTAGTGAAGGGTAGCAGGCCCTCAACCTGTGCCCTTTGAACGGAAAGAGTTGTCTTGGTTGTGACGGTACTCATCTCTTGACCGATCCTACTTAGTTCTTCCGCCTGATTTTTCTCCTTCAATGGTGTGGAAATAAGCGACACCGAGTGTTGGGTCAACTGTTCCTACTGACTAGCAGCATGCTCGGCCCTGAATGCGACTATCTCGACCTCATGCCTTCTTTGTGTCTCCTGAATCTTCCTTTGAATTTCCCTGATCAGCTTAATCAAATTTTGTTGGTCTCTCATGTTCATTATAGTCACCAATGGGTTTCTTCTTTTGTCCTCGAGTCCCATGATGGGCGTTAAAATGTTTCAATTTATGGGATCAAGATTAGGTTTTCTTACACAAATAATCTCCAAGTTCCAACCTTAGGTCAAGCTTTTGTCTCCAGTCCTCTCTTGCATCGTACAGTCGAACCGGGTGCTACTTGCAGAAAGCACTCTGATGCTATAGTCAATGTTTGTTCGAATGTTCTGACAATAAATGTGTATTCAAAAAGTAATCAACTACCTGGATATCAAACTTGTATTTATAGATTTTGGGATGAGCTTCTAATTAGTGATGACCCAATTACGACTCATACAATAATGACCTCACTTAGTGTTAACATAATTATTCTTATTGTTAATCTTGTTTGTGATCCAATCGATTGGTCTATCAGTCGTTTCATATTGAATCGAGAGGTATGTAAACCGCTAGTCCGTGCCTAACAAGCAATAATAAATTTTGATACATTTTTGTTTAAATTTTAAAAATAAAATAATATAATTTTTTAACTCAATTTCCTTAAACTATTTTAGGATGATATATATTTTACTTGTCAAAATAATTATTTATTTTTAACGTTTGAAAAAAAAATATATTCAAAATTTGTATATATATCCAATTTTGTCAGGAATTAAAAACATTTTTAATACTGTTATTTTGAAAAAGAATCAGATTAATCTAATTAATTGTATAATGAAAACACAATCATTTAGCGGAACAATGTCCACTAATTTTTTATAAGATTAAAGATTAATTATCTCAAGTTAAGACATTAAACAAAAAAACATGACTAAGCTTTTAACTTTTGTTAATAAAAGAATACAAAAACTCAACTCATAATGCGTTATCTGACACGAAACGTGAATGGATGTGATGCTTTCATTAAACTCATAACAATACACACGGTTGCAGGGAAGCAAAGGTGGTGGAAGGGTAGCGTTAGTGTCAGTGTTACCAACTGCTCTGCTCCTTACGTTATCCAATGACGGCTGTCTTTTTCCTTCCCACCCACTTGCAAAAGGTAAGATTTTCAAAACACTATAATATATACCAGTTCCAATTCATCAATACAACATTCTTATTTTTATTAATTTCGTCATAAATAAATTGGAAATCGATTCTATTGGATCACAGAATCTACAAGTAGAAATCTGTCTTCACATCCACAAATAATGTTACTTTAATTTAACCATAGCCGCCCATGTATTTTTTTTCTTTCTAAAATAAATAAATCATTCTCTTATCCATTTTTACCTATAAACTGTTTGCTAAATTGCCCCAGA
Organism: Vigna umbellata; assembly: GCF_029865625.1. Lineage (NCBI taxonomy): Eukaryota > Viridiplantae > Streptophyta > Magnoliopsida > Fabales > Fabaceae > Vigna > Vigna umbellata. Next base: position 10,683,456 of record NC_142173.1, read on the forward strand.
GACAAAGCAGTACGAGGCTGGGGATCCCTTGAATATAGAGCTTAAATGGTATGTGGTGAGGTGAGGTGAAGGGCAAGGAGGTGGAGGAGAGGACCTACCCACCTACCCCACCGTACAACACCCCTCTTCCCTTCTTCAATATTCATCTCCACCATCACTACCACCATTAATACCTTTTAATCAATCCTCTTCTGTTCATGTGCACACCACCCCGAGAATTGTTGTCCTTTGGCCTTCTTTTGTTTCCATTTTCTTGGGGTGTGTGGACCAATTACTGCGTCAATTGCAACTACCACGGATCTGTTATAGGAACAAAATATTCCCATAACAGGATTAATTATTCAATTGCCCCAGAGATTCTTTAGATATGGGTCTTTGCATCTAGACTTATCTTCATCTTTGTTCTGTTTTTTTTTCCTATCGTTCTTGTCTTGCTAATCCCATTTTCCAGGTGTCAAAAACCCTGTTACAGATCTTGGTGCCCCACCTTATTTAACTTCCTTGCTTCAACTCCTTCATAGGACCCATTGCTATAGATTCAATCTTTCATTGAATGACAGCTGTTAACTTCGTATGTACGCTTGTGCTCCTTTTTCCTGTTGTAAGCCAATAAGAGGGAGAAAACTGTTTCATAGGCTTGTTTAATCTTTTACTTTTCTTTCTTTTCTACTCTACATAGTAGCATAACAGTGGTTCAGGCTTTCAAGTCAAGGCAATTTCCACCCAAGTTCGTCGGTCTGCGTGGTTGTGAATCTTGTTCAAACTTTGGGTAGAAGGCCCACCATTGGGGTTTTGGTGGGTTTCTTTGAACCAAAATAAAACCCATCTTTAAAAAGGTGTTTGAAGATACCAACTTCGCTTCAGTTTTGGTTAATAGTGAGGTTTCTTCTTATAAGCTATTGCCTTTCCGCAATTGGGTTCTCCACTGACTCTATCTACAGTCTAGCCTGCCTCTCTCTCTCTCTCTCTCTCTCATCACATATGCCAAATCCAATTTTGACCCGTAAAAAACTTTCAATATTCTAATGCTACTTTACTTCATCACTTGCATCTCCTTCTTCTTGTTTTTAAAGTCCCTCCTTCTCAGACCTCTCCCATCATGGGCAACTGAGATGCGGTTGCTACTCCTTTTGTTTTCTCAAGAGTTGTCTGTGAGAACAATCTCCAAGCTGTTCAGAAACCGCTTCTGGCTTGGATTTGTTTGTCAAATACCTGCAGGAATGTCTCTGGTGAGGAAGAGCCTGACTTCAAGAGTAGAGAATGTTGAGGAAAGCCATGGCATGTCAGTTTTGGATTTGCCTGAGTTGGCCTTGGATTGCATTCTTGAAAGGTTACCTCCTTCTTCATTGTGCCAAATGGTTGCCGTTTGCCGCTATTTGAGGGAGAGATGTGTGAGTGATCACCTTTGGGAGAGGCACATGAAGCAGAAGTGGGGTAGTGTTATTGGTCCTGCTGCTTACAGGGAGTGGAAGTGGCATGTTGCTTCCAAAAGGAATGTTGGGGGTCTTAAACATGGCAGGCAAAGGGGCTTGATGAGATTTTGGTCTCTTCGTTGGCCTTTGCAATGGATGAGACCAAAGGTTGATGAAAATAATAGCCTCAAGCAGAGGACTTCTTTACCTGTTGACTCAATCATGAACTGGTATCTTGCTATTGAGTCGGGCAACTTTTGTTTTCCTGCTCAGGTCTATAACCGTGAGGTATGTAATATGTGCAAACCCTTTTGTTCTACTTTTCTATTGAAAACTTACACCTACCTTGCTAGCTACAAATAAAACCAGTTGCTTGAATTTCAATTATATACCATGGGTTCTGTTTTTTTTTTTCTCACAAGTTACATTTTTTCTGTTGTTGATGTAGAATGGTCATGTTGGATTCATGTTATCTTGCTATGACGCTACAATTAGCTATGATCCACGAACTGATACTTTCCAAGCCAGGTAATTGGCATGATTAAAGATGATCATATAGTCTATAGATACATATGTTCACATTAGTTCCATAATCTTAGAGATTTCATTATCAAGTTTGAAGATATTTTAAAAGAAGCGTAAGAGGAAAATAAAATGAAATTTAGATCTGATGACGTAATTATTGATTTGTTGCTTACTACAGGTATCCTCCGCATGGAAGAAGAGCAGATGCTAAAGAGTGTGGCATCCCATGGGAAAGGCTAAGAGCCCCTCCTATTGATGCTTCTCCACATGATCTTCATGTCTCCGACTGTTTAAATGATTTGTATCCGGGTGATCATATAGAGATTCAGTGGAGGAGAAATAAAGAATTTCCTTATGGTTTGTTCCATTCTCAAATATCTTGTGTTATTAATTTTTGCATTAATCCTGGTAAAAGGTCTACCCCTAAGAACCATTTAAGTTTTACTAAACATTGAAGAGAATAACTACATACTGCAGGACCATGTGTATATATTAACAGAGTCAACAAAAGGGGCATTTGGGTCTACTTTGAGCCTTTGATATATAAAAATGATCTCCATTTTTCTCAATTATTCATTTTCTTTATACCCTTGTGTTGGGATGTTGATGATTGAGAACTCATTTTCGAGTGTTATTGACATTATTCTAAGCTGTGCCCTTAATCTTGTATACCTTGATTGATATAAGAGCCTTTGTATTCTTCATATTAGAAGTATATGATGAACTTATAATAAATTAAAATGAATTGCTGCATGACGAGTTCCACCTTAATGGCAGGTTGGTGGTATGGTGTTGTAGGCCACCTGGAGTCATGCAATGGGAGTGAAAATTATTGCCGATGTCACAAAAGTGGTGAGTTAATTTTTTAACTTCCTTTTGGATGATTGCTATTATCAATCATTGGTTTTTCTTGGTTATAAATGTATCATCAATTTATTCATCTTTTCTTCCCTTCTAGCAAAATAGGACCATATTCTGCCTCTGAGTATGATTGATAATCTTGTCGATCAGTGAAAGGAACAAACTTGGGGAAAAAATGGTTGTAGGATATAGATGGATGATGCTTAGGAATTTTGCAGAAATTAAGAAGCACATAAAGTTTGCTGGTTTATTATTTTTAATATATTAAGATTTTTACAATCTTCAATTATTATTATTATTATTGTGGATATACATTGAAAAAAATTGACATGCTTTTGTAGTTAGTTTAATTTGGCAGCCAGACCAAAGGTTTGGCTAGGTCTTTCTGGATTCTAATCTATCTAAATATGGACCACCTGCTATGCTATTTGGTTGGTCCCCAAGACATTCATGGTCAGTATGTCATCATTTCCATCAACACATTGATAATTTGTGTCTCAGTGGGCATTTATGGCTAACTATGCTAAAGAACTAGATTCCTTTTGTAGGCTGTTTCATCTCTGCTAGGAATCTTTTTGCTTTGTGGGACTAACATGATTTTTATAAACCGAACACTACTTCCTCTATCCCTATTTATAAAACCCTTTTAGAAAAAAAAATTGTCCCGTTTTATAAGACCCATTTGTAATGGAATGATGCATTACTTATTTATTTCCTAAAACGGCTTTAATTAAATATTTGAAATAAATCATAAAAAGTTGTTCCCTCTTAATCTGATTTGAGAATATAAGTCCCTCACCGATACCGAAGTCTCTTTCAACTGCTTTAACTCAAAAAAATGTAAGGATAATTTTGAAACAAAAATACATATTAGTGACAAATTTATTGTTTTTAACTAGTTTTCTTAAAGAGTGTGAATTACTAAAAGGGTCTTATTGGGACGGAGAGAGTGTTTTTTGTCTTCTGGTCTTGTTAAGTATATAGATAGAATATACCATGACATCCTTATAAGGTATCGGTTGCAATATTTTATTTCACATTCCCTTCATAAGCAATAGCACTCATTTTATGATTATGCTTATGTAACAAAATCAAGTAATACGGGGTTAGTTGCTTTGTGTTGATAAGGCCTATTTTCCTTGCCTTGAATTCTGAAGAATGAAATCCAACAAACTTGTGCTTCGTTAAAATTTAGTTATTTTAAGTCTTTCACATTTTACCAATCAATCATAATTGGATGAAAATTTTAAATTTATAAAGGTTGCAATCATTGACTGCTAAAATGATGTTGAAGAGGTGGTCAAAGGCGATTACAACAAGAGTCTAGGAATTAACATTTTTATATAACATCCTCTCCCTGAGAGGGGTTTCTTGAGATTCAAACATAGCTTACTTAATGCTAAATGTGTTGGTTGCAGACACTGTGGTGCTAGAGTTTAATCATTACACACCTGGCTCACGATGGAGGCAGACAACTGTGAGTAGGAAAGACCATAGGGAGGAGGGAAATGAGGCTGATGGATTTTATGGAGGAATAAGAAAGATTAAGAGTGAGGCTGAGATTGCCATTTGGAAACGCCTTTGGCCATCTGAAGTCTTGGATTAGTAGGCACTGGATCTGATCAAATTCTCTTCAACTTAGCATGATTTTATAGAAGCTGTCTCAGCAACTGAAGCATTGACTGGTTCTGCTTTATACATGCCAATATACAAACATGAAGTGGACTTTCAGATATTTAGGCCAACCCGATTTCTTCTTCTGTCCTTTGTCACATTTTTTCATGAGAAAATTTATGCATATTGATGTGCTTTCCCTCATTGTAAATTGCTCATTTACGCACAAATGTAGAATATTCATTCCACTATATATAGAATCTAGCTGATAATCTCAAATTAGTACCTTTGAACTGATACTAAAACAGCTTCCATCGCAATCAAGTTAAGGCATTATTCATATGCAAACAATTAATTTATTATATGCATAAACAATGCTTGCTCCCTTTAGCCACGGAATTTTCTTATGATTTTTTATCCAGGTATACTTCCTCAGGGCCATTTATATTAGCCATTTTCTGTCTAATGCTAATCGTATTGGTCATGTGGGGTGAAAATGTGTTGTCCTAAAACTGTTTTGAGAAATGGCATATAAAGTTGATGCGGCTAGCATTAAATGGAAGCTGTTTTAGAGAGTTGACACTGCTAGAACAAGGAGAGTTGTATGTTACTTAGAGTGTGAGAATACCTGAATCTCTAATCTGAGGACAGCCATATACATCCAAGAAATCTGCTTTGGTCCAAAAGAAAAGAAATTGATTTTACTAAGCATATTTCAAAAAGTTCATACTGGAGAAAACCAACTTCTGATTTCATTGGTATAATGAGCTTGCAATCTGAAAGATCAATCATTCTTTAAAACCAATAGAAAGAGTAGAGACAAGAAGGAATCCAACTGTAGTCTGCACCACTTAGTTAACTTATTCTATCATGAAATGGTTGAAGCAGAGAAAGAGCCTATGCTTGTAACATTTGGAAGTCCTTTTGGTTATATTATATCAACAGGGTCTGGGTTTCTTCAGGGCTTAATTCCCAAGAATGTTGTCTTCAATTTCTACTAACTAGTATGTTTAGCATTTGATCCACCCATGTGTGCACTCATTATCTTGATCCAACTTCATGCACCTTAAAAGAATCTAAATATACCTCTTTTCATTCTAGAATTGATATTTCTGGATGTAAAAAATACAATTCCAAATATCTATTTTGATATGAAGGAGGTGGCTATGGCTTCTTGCACCCTATCAGATTTCTTGCTGCACCCATCAAAAGTTTCCGTTCCGTAATAAGAGTGGAGTGATTGTGTGACATCCCAAAATATAATAACCACATCATATAATTTAGGAGTCAACATTCCCAATAAAGAGAACAGTTAGAGTATGACTTGAAATTAAATACGGAAATACAGTCATCCAAAATATAATACAGAGTTTCATACTTAGATAGTTTAAAGTATTTAATATCCAAAGGTTTAAATATGTAAATCCTAAGTAGACTGTGCAGCAGCATCATTCTCCTCCAGCTCTTGCTCCAGAGGTATTTCCTCACCAACATCTGCTCCCATCCAAGAGGATGATCATCGCAAAGAAAAACATACACAAGCAGCACACAACACAGAAGCAAGGGTGAGCTAACTAAACAGACAATAATCATATTGTTCAATTAATTAATAATCATCATGCTTAGTACATATAAAACAGTTAATACATAACACTTTAAACCATGACTCAAACACTCACGCGACTCATCCGGATTAGTATAACTGTCGAACTATTGGTCGTCTTTGCACTTGCGTAGTTCAGCTGGCACTCCCCAACACTATGCAAGGTAAATCCCCCAATCTGTCTATGTCTAAACTCTAAGACTATAGACGAGGACCTCCCTCTACTCTCACCACTCACACTGTTCTTCTCTATTTGAGCATGAACAGTGCTTTGAGTGTAGGGATAGACATACCATTTCAAAGCTCCATACAGTTATACAGAACAACATTAACACCTCACACATCACTTTCAATCATCTCACCCTGAGATGTCCAATTCACACTCAATTTCATCATTACAATTTGCAATCATATTATTTCAAGCCACACAATTCAAATATATGGACATACATGACACTCTGTCAATCAAACAACATAACACTAAACCGAAAACCATCTCAAATAGACAATACTGTCATGTTGTCTCGATCACACCATAAAACTCTACAATTTCTTGTAAAATAATACATCCCCACAAATAAAATTAATTTAATTAAGTACATAATATCATCATAAAATCTAAACCACCATTTAAATAACACTAAATAAATAAGTTTTCCAACATTAAAACAATTTACTTTATTTATTTTATACTTTTATAGTTTATTCAGTTTCTGTACAGATTCTCCAAAACAAACTTCTTATTATATTATCCTAATTTCCCTTAATTTCTATAATATAGTATTTAATTATATTTCAAAAGATTTATATATATAAAAACAGATATTGCACTTCTCTAAAATCCTTATATTAAATATACTATACGTCGTCTATTTAAAATATCACATCACTGTAACTCCATAACGAATATCATAAAATAGTATTATAAGAATACCAATCAAATAACAATTATGATAACTTTATATAATATATTATTATATAGCATACAAAATCACAAAACTGAACTAAAACCAAAGGAATTCCTACAGCATACGTAACACTCCAACCTTTTCCATATTCAATTTTATTTCTAATTTCATTTAATCACACATGGCCCCTCCCTTCTCTTTTAACAACTTACATTTTTCCTTCACTTCTACTTTGTGTAAACCTTAAAGGCCCCACACCACTTTCACTCATTAAGAACCTGGACGGCGCTCCAACCCCAAAAATCCTTTTCACCAATTTATTTCATGAACTTGATTATGTTCAGTATGCGAAACCATTTGGTTTCTCTCACCTCTGCACACAACACATTACATTACATAAAACATCAAACCCATTTTCCAGTGATCCAAGTTTTTCTTCCATCACCACAGTTTGATCACGTCCACGTACTTTCTCAACTCTACTCTTCATGTACCCCAACCTATAAGACCCATGGATTCTCTAAAGATTTTATGATCCCGCAAACGTCACAAAAACCAGATTCATGGCCATAAACACCCCAGACAAAGCACATACGTAACCAATATTTTTCAAAGAGAATTAAAACCATGAATATACTGAACAAGACAACAACCATTATCATAAGTGCTTAACATCCCTATCATATGGCTTACGAAACATTCTTCAGATAACCCAATAAAAACTAAACGAGACCAAAAAGAAAGCCTAATCGAACTCTACAAGTAACAAAGATGTATTTATCACATCACACATGAAATCAATCGGAAATACATTAAACCATCCAATCAAACAAGCAGAGTTATCTCCCCTTACCTTGAAGTTGAGCAGTATATCCTACTGGAGTGCCCTAACAGCACCCTCCACACAGAGCGAAACTTGACAGAACCTACAGATCACCAAATTGGTGATAGAACATAGCTCTTAAAGCTCGAATAGACAGAGAATGGAAGGAATAATGTATAAGGCACGTGAACCCAGTAAAGTTGCATGCCCTAGGTTTTAGAACAGGGAAAGAGAAAGGAAAAAGGAAACTTACCGTTCAGAATGAAGAGAACGTTCGGTAGAAATGAAACCCTCTACTCCGCAGACGCTTAGGTAGCACCAGAATCAACTTTCTATGGTTCAAGGTTCTGGGTATCTAGAGAGAAGGCAGAGAAAACTTTTAGGGCAAGAGTTTCTTTTTAGAGTGAGAAAGGAAAACAGAAAGAAGAATCTGACAATTTGGGGAAAGACCCTTGCTAAGGTCATGTTCCCTTAATTTGGGCCTGGCTGCCTCCAACTGGGCCCAATGGCCTTATAATTTTCTAGGCCCTTACATTCTCCCCAACAATTTAAAATTTTCGTCCTCGAAAATTAGACTTACCAGAGAATAGGTGGGGATAGGATTCCTTCATCTTGTCTTCTAGCTCCCAGGTAGAGTCGCCTGTCCTAGCATCCCAAATTACCTTGACGAGTCTGACCGTCTTCCCCCGGGGCTGTTTGGTTTGTCTTTCCTCAACACTAATAGGTTGTACCTCCACTGACAAGTCTTCCCTAACTTGGACATCTTCAGCCTCTAATACATGTGAAGGGTCGGGCACATACTTTCGGAGTTGAGATACATGGAAGACTGGATGGAGATTTGCAAGTCGAGGCGGCATGGCTATCTCATAGGCAACCGATCCTATACGTCTCAAAATCTGGTAAGGACCAAGGTATCTAGGAGATAATTTCCTAGCACGAATGGCTCTTCCTACCCTAGTAGTAGGAGTCACTCGGAGGAACACATGATCCCCAACTGCGAACTCTAATGGTTTTCGTCTCCGATCAGCATACGATTTTTGTCGACTCTGAGACGCCTTCATTCTTTCCTGAATCAACTTTACTTTATCTGTGGTCTGTTGTACAAGTTCTGGCCCAGTCAACAAGGACTCACCCTCCTGAAACCAACACAAAGGGGTTCGGCAACGCCTCCCATATAAGGCCTCAAATGGCGCCATCCCGATACTAGCCTGATAGCTATTGTTATAGGTGAATTCCACCAGGGGTAACACCTCATCCCAAACCCCTAGGTGATCCAAGATGCTAGTCCTTAACAAATCTTCAAGCGACTGAATCGTCCTTTCCGACTGCCCATCAGTTTGGGGATGATAGGCCGAGCTCATCTGTAGTCTGCTACCCATTTCACTCTGCAGTGTTTGCCAAAACCTGGAAGTAAACCTAGGGTCTCAGTCCGACACAATACTGGAAGGTACTCCATGAAGTCTCACAATCTCCTTAACATAAAGTTGTGCCAGCTTTGTCATAGACATCCTCAGGTTGATTGCCAAGAAGTGGGCGCTCTTGGTCAACCGGTCTACAATCACCCACACCGCATCGTGACTTCTCACCGTGCGTGGTAAATGGGTAACAAAATCCATGGCTATGCTATCCCATTTCCACTCCGGAATCTCCAAAGGCTGTAACAAACCTCCAGGTCTTTGATGCTCCACCTTAGCTTTCTGACAGGTTAAGCAAGAAGCCACAAATTGGGCTACATCTCTCTTCATTCCAGACCACCAAAAAGATTCTTTGAGGTCCTGATACATTTTAGTCATGTCGGGGTGCATGCTAAAACGACTTTTATGACCTTCCTCCATGATCAACTTCTTTAATCCCGAATTGCTAGGGATACAGACTCTGCCTTTGAACCTCAAAATGCCATCAGCCCCCAAAGTAAAATCTTTACCTTGTTCAGTCCCAATCAAACTAGCTGACGTTTGAAGCTCAACATCTTTCAATTGCTCTTCTTGAACGCTCTTCAACAAGTCATTGGACACCACCAAATTACCGCATCTAATACTATCAGCTTCAAACTCCACCTGCAATCCCAAATTTCTGAAGCTCTCTACTAATTCCAACTCTCTAATCATCAAGCAAGAAACATGCACCAATTTCTGACTCAGAGCGTCAGCTACTACATTTGCTTTCCCCGGGTGGTACAAGAGTTCAAATTCATAGTCTTTGAGGAACTCCATCCATCTCCTTTGCCTCATATTCAGTTCCTTCTGATCAAACAGATACTTCAAACTCTTGTGGTCGCTGAACACCTGAAATTGAGCTCCATACAAGTAATGTCTCCAGATCTTCAATGCAAAAACAACCGCAGCCAACTCCAAGTCATGAGTGGGATAATTCTTCTCATGTACCTTGAGTTGTCTGGAGGCATAAGCGACCACTCTCTTCTCTTGCATCAATACACATCCTAATCCTTGGTAGGAGGCATCACAGTAAACCTCAAAGGGTTTTCCTGCGTCAGGAATAATCAACACCGGTGCACTCGTCAACTTCTGCTTTAGCTTTTGAAAATTAGCCTCACACCTATCAGTCCAAACAAAGGGCTGATCCTTCTTGGTCAATTGGGTCAGCGGCGCTACTATCCGAGCAAAGTTCTCAATGAAGCGACGATAATAGCCTGCTAAGCCCACAAAGCTCCTGACCTCTGTAACTGTCTTAGGCCTCTCCCACTCCATCACTGCTCGTACTTTGGCTGGATCAACAGCAATTCCACCAGCCGAGATAACATGCCCCAAGAAAGGCACTTCACCCATCCAGAACTCACACTTAGACAGCTTTGCATATAACTTTCTTTCTCTCAAGATTCCCAGGACTGTTCTAAGGTGATCTTCATGCTCTTCTCGAGTCTTAGAATAAACCAGGATGTCATCTATGAAAACAACCACGAATTTATCTAAGAAAGGTCTGAAGATCCTGTTCATGTAATCCATGAAGATGGCGGGAGCATTAGTCACCCCAAAAGGCATGACCACATACTCGTAATGGCCATATCTGGATCTGAAGGCTGTCTTCTGTACGTCATCCGCCTTCACCAAGATCTGATGGTAGCCTGATCTCAAGTCAATCTTGGAAAACACAGTGGCTCCATGCAATTGATCCAACAGATCATCAATCCTAGGCAACGGATACTTGTTCTTGATCGTGAGTTTGTTCAGTTGCCTATAATCAACACATAATCTGGAGCTGCCATCCTTCTTCTTCACCAACAAGACTGGTGCACCCCAAGGTGAGACACTGGGCCTAATGAACTGCTTCTCTAGCAGCTCCTCAATCTGTTTCTTCAATTCTGCTAACTCTGCTGGCGCCATTCGGTACGGGGCTATAGAAATTGGTCCTGATCTGGAGACCAAGTCTATAGAAAACTCTACCTCTCTCGGAGGAGGTAGGCCAGGAACTTCTTCAGGGAATACGTCCATAAAATCCTCCACAACCCGAAGATCCACACTTTGATTTCCTGGAGTTGAAAGGTTTGGATCCTGAACTCCGTCCATGTAAGACATGATTAGGAAACAACAAGCACCCTCTATAAGGTCTTGTCTCAACACCCCAAGTGACAGGGGCATGTTCTCGTCTTCATCGGGGAATATCAGCTCCTTATTACCACAGTCGATGAGGATGCGATTAGCAGATAGCCAATCCATTCCCAAGATCACCTCTAACCCCTGCAAAGGTAAACAGATGAGGTTTACCTTGAACCGACGTCCCTCTACGACGATCGGACAACGGGCACACATAGAAGACGTCCTGACTAACCCTGATGCTGGTGTAGACACCACTAGATCGACGTCTAGCTCTTCTACCGACATACCCAATTTCTCAACACATGCCTCCTGTAAGATCCTTGAAAAATATTTGTAAGTTAAATACTAGATAAAAAAAAAAAAATATTTTTGGAAAGGATAAGTGTTCCACGTAGCTTTGAGATCAGAATTTATCAAATTGCAAATAAAAAATTATTTTTGTAATAGTAAAATGAATAAAAAAATGAATAGTTAAAATGAATAGTAAAAATGAATAGTAAATTTTTTTGCTATAAATAGCCAAGGGGGGGAGGCTGAAAATTTACACCAAAGAACTTAGAAAATTTTTGGGAGAAGAGAGTGGGAAGAATTTCAAAGGGGATATTCTGGAAGTTTTCAGAGGACGAGGGGATTAAGTCTGTAATAGAGGTAAGGGGAGCTAACTTTGAGTATTTCCTTTTGTATTATCTTGAGTCTTGGATATGCTATATTTTGTTTTTTCTGATCTTATATCTTGAATATGGAGTATTTTGTTTCTGTATGATCTTAAATTTTAAATGAGAGTATACTTTGTGTTGATATCCAAGTGTGATAGTTGTAAAATGTAATGTTGATTATGTTATGCCACTTGTATGTTATCAGTTGTTTATTTTTTTGTATTTTGGAAGGATTAGAAATTGTCTAACCGGCTCTGCCAGATTCAATTTCTTGTTTCCCCAAACTTTCTATTGCTTCAATTATTTATTTTATTGCACTTTTGGAAGGATTAGAAGTTGTCTAACCGGCTCTGCCAGATTCAACTTCTTGTTTCCCCAAACTATTTATTGCTTTACTTATTTATTTTATTGCATTTTTGGAAGGATTAGAAGTTGTCTAACCGGCTCTGCCAGATTCAACTTCTTGTTTCCCATGAATTTTTATATTAAGATTATTCTTATGATTGTCAAATATTGTATTCTTCTATGACCATTTATAGTAATATCTTATTATGGGTAATTGTTTATAATTATCTTGTATGAATTCTATCATGAATGAGTTTCTTGGCTGAAATTGATCTTGTTGGAAGGTCTGGAGTAAGGATTCTGTAATAACTTGTATATGAGTATTAAATAGATGTAGTGATACTATTTGAGGTTGTTGTAAGAGGAAGTAAAAATATTAAAATTAGGCATTTTAGATTTAGAGCATAAGCGAACAAGGTAGATAATTTAAATAAATAAATTGTTAATTATTGAAGGCCTCCCTTTGTTGGTAGGATAGAGGAACCTTAAAAACCTGAGTTGGCACATCCCTGATCATAGAGCAGCCCTGGCCTGGTCCAGTCAGTTGTGACTAGTCATATGTGTTGGCGTCGAAGGTGAGTTTGATGCGTTCAGACATCTGGGTCCTCTCCGGTGACCAATTGGGGTAAAGAAAGATCTCTAATAGGATGAAATTAAAATAAAATAAGTTAATTGGAGATGCATAAAGTTATCATGGTAAAAACTTCATATATATTTTATTTATCGTTACATTGAGCTCAGACTTTAATACGTAGTGGCTAAGATATGATGAAATGTTTTGGCTGATCTATGAATCTTTAATTGGTGAAAATATGTTGAGTTATACTCGTTATGGTCAAAAATGAGTTTATAATATGAAGTATGATAGCTGGCGATATGTTTAATTTATTGACACCAAAATAGGTTATTGTCAAATTATGATTAGAGAATGAACATGATTGAGTTATGTGGAGAAGAGGTTATGAATTGTTGATTTGATGAAATGTTGGAGTGGATAAGAGAGTATGAAATGTTGATGTGATGAAATGTTGGAGTGGATATAAGAAATTATTGCTTATGAAATGATGTTTCCTACGGGAAGTAGTATGTTCGGTTATACCATGAGAGCTTGGTATGAACAAAGTAACACCTGAGGTTAATGAAAGCAGGCAGCAAGTGGTCTGACCATAAGGCTTTGACATAAATATGTGGTTCATAAGTTTTATAGAAGCAGGCAGAGAGCGGTCTGACCATAAGGCTTCAGAGAGTAAGACATAGTATACAGGTGAGGCTTAAGGAAGCAGGCAGAGAGCGGTCTGACCATAAGGCTTCGTGAGTAAGCATAGTATAAATTGTAAGGTTTATGAAATTGAGGAAGATGATTTTGATAATGATGAATTAATGACATCGGGGTAATGATATTTGAGTAATTGTAGAAATAAATGATTAAACTATTCTTATTACAAGTTTAATGATTGATTTGATATGGTTGGCTTACCCTTATTTGTTTATGCTATGATCATATAACTCATGTTATATGTGATTAGATAATGTTGCAAATGTGGTTGAAAAAGCTTAGAGATGAGAGAGATGCGGGGAAAACCTTTCATGGATTTTTGTAAAAAGAATAAATTTGTATTGGGAAGATTATGTTGTGTAAAATTTAAAAGTTGAAATGTCAACGGTGAAGACTATATTGTTTAAAGTTTGTAAGTTTGGTATTGTACTTTGGAGTAATTGAAATAAAGTTTGATTGTTTATATGAGATATCGAATTAATTTAGTCTCTACTATCAGTAATACCCTTTAAAATATTTGGGTGTTACACCTCCGATATGAAGGAGTGTGTTGCCCCCGAATCAAAAAGCACCACACAAGGTACACCAAGAAGCAAACAACCACCGATGATGAGGTTACTTGAGCTGACTGCCTCTGATCCTGTCATGGCGTATACTCTGCCCACCGCCTGAGGTCTACCACCTCCCCTGGTTGGAGGCAAACGAGTCCTCTGCGCCTGCGGTCCTGACCCAGCTGTAGAGGTGCACTTAGCAGCAATGTGTCCCTCTTTTCCGCAATTGAAACACTTCCTTGCACCATTAGTCAGAGGGCAGTTGTTCCGGTAATGAGGCCCTCCACAACCAAAACATCTAATGGTACTAGATGACCTCACTGGTCTTGACTGTACTGATGGCTGAGAGGATGAACCCCTAGACCCAGAAGAAAGAGATGGTCTAGTGTAAGGGGTCTTCCTAGTGCTAAGTCCACCACGAGACCCAGATGATCCCCCACTCCTAGCAGGCTGACTCTGTTGTCCCTCAGATTCCCTCTTCGTCTTCTCTAGATCACGGGCCATCTCCACCAGAGTCGGGAACTCTCTGATGCGTAACCCCTTCACAAGCAGCTTGATATCACTCCTCAAGCCATTTTCAAACTTCCTGCATTGCCACACCTCATCTACCGCCATAGTGTTGAAGCGGAGTAGATGTTTGAAACTGTCAGCATATTCTGATACTGTTTTGTTGCCCTGTACCAGCTCTAAGAATTCTACCTCTTTAGCAAATCTGACACTGTCAGGGAAGTACTTAGTGTAGAACTTGACCCTAAACAGCTCCCAAGTAATAGGAGTCTCACTCCCTTCCAATATCATCTTCATACTGCTCCACCAGTGGCCAGCTTCCCCGGTCAACAGATATTGAGTGTAGGCCAGCTTCCTCTCATCAGGACACCCCTTAGCCTCATAGATTCTCTCCATGTCCCTAAACCAATGGTCAGCTTCATCAGGGCTGCATTTCCCAGTGAATCTGGCTGGGTGATGTTGGAGGAAATTTTCCAAACTCCACTCTTGTACAGGCATAGCGGAGGAGGAAGCACCTGGAGTGGCCCTGCCGCTAGTCAACACTTCCATTAACTGCCTTTGAGTGTTCTCAGATGACACTCTAGCATTCTCAGCCGATATCCTAGCGGCTTCCAGGTTTTGTAGTGCAATAGTGTTCTGCTGCACCAAAGAAGCATGTTGTTGCTGTAACGCCTGAAGCACCGCATTTAACATCTGATTAGAGTCAGATGGATCGGCCTGTGGGGGAGGAGGAGGAGGAGGATGCCTAGGTGCCATCTTCTGTTCACACAGAGGGGGAAAAATTAGCCCATCTCAAATAAATAAGGACAACGATTTAGACATTTCTCAGAGTACACAAGCATAAGCATGGCACACACATACCCTACAGGATTTTCTAAAGACAGAAACTGCTCTGATACCATAAATGTGACATCCCAAAATATAATAACCACATCATATAATTTAGGAGTCAACATTCCCAATAAAGAGAACAGTTAGAGTATGACTTGAAATTAAATACGGAAATACAGTCATCCAAAATATAATACAGAGTTTCATACTTAGACAGTTTAAAGTATTTAATATCCAAAGGTTTAAATATGTAAATCCTAAGTAGACTGTGCAGCAGCATCATTCTCCTCCAGCTCTTGCTCCAGAGGTATTTCCTCAACAACATCTGCTCCCATCCAAGAGGATGATCATCGCAAAGAAAAACATACACAAGCAGCACACAACACAGAAGCAAGGGTGAGCTAACTAAACAGGCAATAATCATATTGTTCAATTAATTAATAATCATCATGCTTAGTACATATAAAACAGTTAATACATAACACTTTAAACCATGACTCAAACACTCACGCGACTCATCCGGATTAGTATAACTGTCGAACTATTGGTCGTCTTTGCACTTGCGTAGTTCAGCTGGCACTCCCCAACACTATGCAAGGTAAATCCCCCAATCTGTCTATGTCTAAACTCTAAGACTATAGACGAGGACCTCCCTCTACTCTCACCACTCACACTGTTCTTCTCTATTTGAGCATGAACAGTGCTTTGAGTGTAGGGATAGACATACCATTTCAAAGCTCCATACAGTTATACAGAACAACATTAACACCTCACACATCACTTTCAATCATCTCACCCTGAGATGTCCAATTCACACTCAATTTCATCATTACAATTTGCAATCATATTATTTCAAGCCACACAATTCAAATATATGGACATACATGACACTCTGTCAATCAAACAACATAACACTAAACCGAAAACCATCTCAAATAGACAATACTGTCATGTTGTCTCGATCACACCATAAAACTCTACAATTTCTTGTAAAATAATACATCCCCACAAATAAAATTAATTTAATTAAGTACATAATATCATCATAAAATCTAAACCACCATTTAAATAACACTAAATAAATAAGTTTTCCAACATTAAAACAATTTACTTTATTTATTTTATACTTTTATAGTTTATTCAGTTTCTGTACAGATTCTCCAAAACAAACTTCTTATTATATTATCCTAATTTCCCTTAATTTCTATAATATAGTATTTAATTATATTTCAAAAGATTTATATATATAAAAACAGATATTGCACTTCTCTAAAATCCTTATATTAAATATACTATACGTCGTCTATTTAAAATATCACATCACTGTAACTCCATAACGAATATCATAAAATAGTATTATAAGAATACCAATCAAATAACAATTATGATAACTTTATATAATATATTATTATATAGCATACAAAATCACAAAACTGAACTAAAACCAAAGGAATTCCTACAGCATACGTAACACTCCAACCTTTTCCATATTCAATTTTATTTCTAATTTCATTTAATCACACATGGCCCCTCCCTTCTCTTTTAACAACTTACATTTTTCCTTCACTTCTACTTTGTGTAAACCTTAAAGGCCCCACACCACTTTCACTCATTAAGAACCTGGACGGCGCTCCAACCCCAAAAATCCTTTTCACCAATTTATTTCATGAACTTGATTATGTTCAGTATGCGAAACCATTTGGTTTCTCTCACCTCTGCACACAACACATTACATTACATAAAACATCAAACCCATTTTCCAGTGATCCAAGTTTTTCTTCCATCACCACAGTTTGATCACGTCCACGTACTTTCTCAACTCTACTCTTCATGTACCCCAACCTATAAGACCCATGGATTCTCTAAAGATTTTATGATCCCGCAAACGTCACAAAAACCAGATTCATGGCCATAAACACCCCAGACAAAGCACATACGTAACCAATATTTTTCAAAGAGAATTAAAACCATGAATATACTGAACAAGACAACAACCATTATCATAAGTGCTTAACATCCCTATCATATGGCTTACGAAACATTCTTCAGATAACCCAATAAAAACTAAACGAGACCAAAAGAAAGCCTAATCGAACTCTACAAGTAACAAAGATGTATTTATCACATCACACATGAAATCAATCGGAAATACATTAAACCATCCAATCAAACAAGCAGAGTTATCTCCCCTTACCTTGAAGTTGAGCAATATATCCTACTGGAGTGCCCTAACAGCACCCTCCACACAGAGCGAAACTTGACAGAACCTACAGATCACCAAATTGGTGATAGAACATAGCTCTTAGAGCTCGAATAGACAGAGAATGGAAGGAATAATGTACAAGGCACGTGAACCCAGTAAAGTTGCATGCCCTAGGTTTTAGAACAGGGAAAGAGAAAGGAAAAAGGAAACTTACCGTTCAGAATGAAGAGAACGTTCGGTAGAAATGAAACCCTCTACTCCGCAGACGCTTAGGTAGCACCAGAATCAACTTTCTATGGTTCAAGGTTCTGGGTATCTAGAGAGAAGGCAGAGAAAACTTTTAGGGCAAGAGTTTCTTTTTAGAGTGAAAAAGGAAAACAGAAAGAAGAATCTGACAATTTGGGGAAAGACCCTTGCTAAGGTCATGTTCCCTTAGTTTGGGCCTGCCTGCCTCCAACTGGGCCCAATGGGCTTATAATTTTCTAGGCCCTTACATATTGTTTTCCGGAAAAAATAAATTCTGGATTTGTTTTAATGTGTTATGGAAAATGAAATCTGAAAATTTGAAATGGTGCTAGCCTTTCGTTATCTATTCACTTTTCAAAACAAAACCTCTTTCAAGTCCATCTTTCTTCGTGTTCATAGCTTTCTTCTTGGTCAGTTTCTTGCTGGATCTTCATAAATTTCCCCTTCCCCATATAAAAAAAATACAACTTTTAGATTATATAATCCCGATGTCATTTTCTTTCTTAAAAAAAATACTTCCGAATTACACAATCTAAAAGACAAAAAATACTTCTTAAATGTGTAATCCGAAAGCTAAATAACTTTTGGACTGTGTAATCCAAAAGCTATTTTCTTAACCCTCTTCAATAACTTTTGAATTACACGATCTAAAAATTATTATTTACATTCAAATTATACAATCCGTGAAGTACAAACTGAAAAAAAAATGAGAGTGCAATAGGAAATTTATGGAGTTGCAGGAAGAAGTTGCTTTCTTCCTAATCATACCAAGTTGGGAAGACGAGGCACCCCCAAAGCCAGTCTTGGCCACTATTTAAATATCTGTTGAGGAATTTCTTCTTGCACTTCCATAATATTTTCATGCACCTTCAAACATTATTAAATTTGAATTTCGGAATATGCAATAAAAATACAAAAATTGTATTCTGAATTACACAGTTCCAAATATAATATTGAAAATACAATATAAAATCTGAAATATAAATTTTACATTCTAAATTATCGATTCAAAATATATTTTTTTATTTTATATTCTGAATTATACAATTCAAATTTTTTTTAAAAAATTTTAAATTACTGACTATAATCTATAATATAAAACTGTTTCAAATTATATACTACAAAACACAAATAAAAAATATATACTAAATTATAAATTTTATAATACATCTTTTTGTTTTATTTTCCATAGAGTTTAGTATGAGAAATATGTGTCTAGTGAGAGAAAAATAAATAAATAATGGAGGAGGGAATCTGCTTGGAGTAGGAAAGTAGGCTATGCGTGAGAGGGAAGAGGGTGCAGGACTGTGTGGGTCTTTCCAGCATTTCCTTTTACTTTCTGTGTAAACTTTAAAAAAATTGGATAAGAGGTAATTGATGGTGAGAAGAAGAGAAAAGAAGAGAGGAGAGGAGAGGAGAGGAGAGGGGTGCACCTGGAGGAAGAGAATACAAAAGTTTTGTCAATCTATTTTTAATTGTGTAATTTATTATTAAAACTTTTTCAATTAGTTCTTTAAATTTAAAACATATAATATTATTTTATCAAATTTTATTAAATTTATTTAATGTTTCATATAATAATATCAATGTATAATTTTTGATATATTTTTACATTTTAATTAAAAAAAATATATTTAAAAGATCAAATAAATTTAAAAAATTAAATTAATTCAAACAATTTAATATATTTCTACTGTTAATTTAAAAAATGTTTAAAACATTAAATATACTCAAAAATTCAGAAAATTAAATTGGTAAAAATTTTAAAGAACTAATTTTAATTTTTATTTAAAAAAACATTTAATTCAAAAGTTTATTCGATTAAACCATTCCATAATGTATCATATATATTTGGAAAGTTTGTTGTAGAAATTTTGTTCTGTTCAAAAGTTTAGTCGAGAACACTCAATCCATAGTGTATTATATATGTTTCGAAATTTTGTTCTCAAAAGTTGATTTCTGGATCCGGATGGTCCTTCCAACTCGTGAATCAAACAGCTCTTTTGCAAGATCGACTCTTCCAAGGTCGATATGTCGCATGGTCCTCCTAACATAGTCTACTGAACGACTTTTCTCAGGTCGATCATGCAGGTCTATCATCCAAGTTGACCGACCATCTAGATTGACCATCCAGGTCGTATGGCTCTTTCCAGGCCAACCAACCACCACGCTGACCAACCATCCAATCCAACCGCCCAGGTCGTCCACCATCCTCCCAGGACGTCCTCCCATGATCGTCCACCTAGGCCAAGCCCACTAGTAATGACTCATTAAGCCCCTAAAGGCAGATTAAGGTAGGATTGGGCCATTATTAGGCTAGTGAAAGGTAAAAGCCCATTACAACTAGTATAAATAAAGGTCTCAGGTATGACTTTAGACCATGATGCACAATATATATGCATTACTTGTTGTGCCAACTGTTCGATTACATTACTAACTTGAGCGTCAGAGTGTGCAAGGACGACTAGGGAGCCTGTTCGCCCTTCAACAAACTCGCTCGGTCTTAGAGACAACGAGTAAGGTCCGTCCGACCTTCAAGACAACCTAGAGTGCTTAGGTTCGTCCAATCTTCAAGGTTCGCCTAGTCTTCAAGATTTGCCCAGTCTTCAAGGTTCGTCCAATCATCAAGGTCTGTCCAGTCTTCAAGGTCTGTCCAGTCTTCAAGGTTTGTTCAATCTTCAAGATTTGTCCAATCTTTAAGGTCTGTCCGATCTTAGAGACAACATGGAATGTTTTGAACAAGGGACCTCCAGACCCTACCGAAACAGTTTCATACTACATTTCATGAGTTTGGGGAATAGTGTTCGAAAAACTTATGTCGAAAAACATGTTCCAAAACTCATTCTAAAAATTCCAAAAAATTTACAAGGTATAAAATAGTATTTATGAGGCCTTTTAGTGATCTCTTTCATTTGTGATTTCTTTGTAACATTAACATCCAAACATGATGACTAGTTGGTCTTCCAGCCCACCTTGTTCAAGGTCCAACCCTCGTATAACCTTAGAAAATAAATGTACTGTTATAATCCTTTGACCTTTATATTGATTCTTTAACTCAAGGAAATAAAACTTGTTAGAAAATTCAAAGTCATTTGGTCCCCATAGCGCATTTCTAAAATATTTAAACTTTTCTTAGGAATTCAAAAATATAAAAAATATAATCAAAGCACATGATACATCTTTTGCAAGCCCAGGTATATAAAAACTAAGAATATAAATACAATAGGGAATGTGGAACTTTTACTTGTAGAAATAGAGCATGAACAACAATTTGATATTTGAGTAAAACCATATTATTAAGTTACAATCTAAATCAGAAAAATCTAAGCCGTATTATTATGGAACTATCATACTTAATATCAAAAGTAACAAAGTTAACTAAATTGGGTGGGACGCACCAGATCCTTGTGGCAGTGCAAAGCTAGGACAATGCTTAAGAATCTCAATGGCAAGCCACTGTGATAGACCCTTTCCCACAAAAATTTAATTTAATATCATGTGAACCAATGGCTCACATATCAGATATTAAACTGATAAGAACAGATACTACACTTGATCTTAGCCAAAAGGCCGAGAAAGGTATGATTATTGTGATGGAAGTCTTTCAACTTTATAATCTGAACTTCAGAGGCTTGTCAGAGCACTGTTCAATGTGAGACTTTATGAGGCACCTGCTCCATCCATGTCCTAGGTCCTAAAGTCAAATAACTTAGGATTAGATCAGCAATATTGTTGAATGTATTACAGGTTCATGTGATATCTTTCTTTTCCATGAACTTAAGTTTCGTTTTGAATGTTTCAAAATAGGTGAGAGAGCAATTAATTAATGCTAGTCGGTTACTTTAGTCCATATTGTTGTTGAATAACATTAGGAAAGAATGAGAATCGAATGAGACAGATCATTGATGGTGGGCTTGCTTCAAGCCATATATAGGTTTCCGCAGTTTGCATACCAAAGTAGAATCAGTAGCAAAAAATCTTGGTGGTTGCTGCATGTAGACATTTTCTTCCCAATCACCATTTAGAAAAGCATTAGTCACTTAGTCAGAACAATGTGGATAGTGGTTGGTTTGATGACAGAACCAAAGGTTTTAATCACAACCTTTAGTTTTTTATAAAATCCTTTTGCAACTAAGCATGGTTTATAACATTCGAGAGTATCATCCACATTGAATTTGCGTTTGAAAATCCATTTACACCCAATGACTTTTGGGCGAATGACCATTGGATGAACGTTTGTGGTAGGTGGTTGGTCAAGCAGTGGAGTGGTATCTACAGAGAGGGGTGAGGAAGGAAGAATAAGAGAACCATGTAGAATATTTTTCCGTATAGCAGTGTTATCAGTGTGTGAAGATGTATCAAGAGTAGTAGCAGGCACAAATTCGTTAATATGTCTATGCTTTCGCTTTTGCTCATGCGTGTGAGAACATGTGAAGCACTGATGAAAACCATATACGGTAAGAAGAGGGGTTATAGTCCAAAACTCTTTAGCATTATTAATTTGGATACATTTTAAACGGTGTCTAGTTTGATTTTCAGAAAATTGATTGAAACGCACAAAACATTAAGCGCTTGAGATTTAGAGTGTATAAGATAAAGCCACGTGTATTTCGAGAAAGCATAAAAAAAAGCAATGTAACACCTAGTACCATTAGAAGCAGCAACCGGGGAAGGTTCCCATATGTCAAGAAAATCAAGTTCAAGGGGTTTAGTGTAGATAGTAGTAGTAAAGGGTAATTGATGAGACTTAGCAATAGCACACATATAACATAAAACATATCATATAAAACATGTTAGTTACATGAAACGTTACACAATCTCATAACAAGATGAGTAGTTCTCGCAGAGGCATGGCCAAGCTGAGAATGCCACAATTGAAAAGGTGATATCACACTTTGAAGATTAGTATCATAAGCACAGGGTTGAAGAACTGATTGAAAGGGGGTAAGAAGACCAAACTACAATCAGTAGCAACAAATCTTCGGAGAATTATCTCCTTATTGTCCTGAGTTTTAACAAGACAATTCTTAGGGAAAAACACAAAATACACATTATTTGTTTAAAAAAATCATTGATGAGACTTAGCAATAGCACACATATCACAGAAAACATGTTGGTTACATGAAACATTACACAATCTCCGATAACCTTTTGTCAAGTATAACAAATCGTTTCAAGTAGTAAAAGTAAGTATAGAGTATCATTCTCCTAAGGGAATTGAGTTATGTTTTCTAATTGAGCTTATTTATCAAAGCCAATTTAGTAATGATAGTAATTTGATTCATGTAATTTAAACTAAATTGAATTAACAAGATATTAAAAATTACTATTGAAAGTTTTAAAGAAAGCTTCGTTGGAATTGGATTCATGACTCACATGAAGATAAAACTTTGTATATATTATTATTTCAATCGAACATTCACATCAAGGCTACTAGTCCTAACCCTTAGCAACTAGAACTAAATTCATATATCAAAGTGTTATTCCCTTAGTCAATTTAACATACAATTTGCATTAAGTCAAATGCTAAGAATGACCAAGATATTAAGTCTATCCCTAAATCCCAAATCACTTAGGTGCTCTATCTATGTCCATGTTCAAAGTTACTTCCCAATAAGTAGAGACATTCAAATAGAATTATATTTTCATACGATTATAGTAAATTCAAGACAAAGCATATGAACGAACAACGATATATGCTTTTCCTATTTTTCCAACCAGAACTACCCATCTTTCTCTCTATCTTGACTTAAAAGCCAATTCAAATTTAATTCATTCGCTCAACACACAACTATTCATGCGTTACGCGAATAATCAACTGTAGATCCTTTAACTGACCCTAATTCGCTCAGCGAGTTGTGCTGGTACGCTGAGCGAATAATCTCCCTTGTAGTTGAGCGCATGATTAATTAGCTTAATGAGAAACAGGTGACAATACTCTAAATGATGTATAAGTTCCTCTACAATTGATTACACAACTTTCCTATTCATTATTACAACTTTTCAATAAGGAAAACATAATGTTTCATGAATAACTACAACTTTGAGTTAATTAATAAGTATGAAAACAAGTATTTTTCACATTTATCAATCTCATAACAAGATGAGTAGTTCTGGCATAGGCATGGCAAAGCTGAGAATGCCACAATTGAAAAGGCGATATCACACTTTGAAGATTAGTATCATAAGCAAAGGGTTGACAAGTTAATTGAAAGGATGGGATACCATATGGGCTAAGAAGACCAAAGTAGAATCAGTAGCAACAAATCCTTGGAGGATTATCTCCTTACTGTCCTAAGTTTTAACAAGACAATTCTTACGGAAAAACATATGTTGCAACCAGAATCGCGACGGGACGACGATACAAAAAAGAGACAGGTTTTGAAAAAGAGATTTGGAGTCGCCACCATAGTTTATTCTAGAAAACTACGGAAAAACCATAAAATGATAAGGCATGGTCTACGAAAATGAGATTCTGGGTTCGGAAGTCGGTTACACGTAGGGAAGGTATTAGCGCCCTACAACGCCTGCCCGAAGGCAATACCTTTAACTAAATACGCGAATATGATGTGATTTTCAAAATGCTTAACTATCCCCTAAAATAAAACTCTAAAGAAACAAAATATATTTTTTAGTTTTTTTAGCCCGACAAGGATTGACCTTACTCCTACGTATTCTCATTCAAAATGAGAAATCAGGGTTACGTAGTTCTTTTAGAAACTGCTTGAAAAGTTTGTTTGAGGAATTGTTTGAGTAATTTGTTTGAGAAATTGATTATGGATATTCGGATTTTTGGGGAAGTGAACCTGACAAGGACTAGCCTTGCTCATACGTATCTCCACTCTTGATGGAGAATCAAGGATCACGTAGTTCTGACTGAAAGATTGTTCGTTTGAAAATGTAGATGTTTTTAGTTTTTAAAGATTTTATATTTTTTGGTATTTTTTTATAAAAGAAAGAGAAATTGTTTTTAGCATAAGGATGATCCGGACGATCAAAATGAAGAACCATACATTTGAAACCCAATGTACAAAAATCAGTCTAGTCCAACGGTGAACAACTTCACAACGATGAAAACACAAGTGGAAATTTTATGTTATGTGGGAATGACTTCTTCTCTTCCTTTCTCTCTCACTTGGTTGTTCCCCCTCTTTAAATGACTCTGATGTGTCTTACTAATCTAACTCATCTCCACTAAAACAAAGTGAGACATAATGACTCACATTATTTAGCCTATTCTCCACATAGGAAGGGAGCCCTATAACCCAACACTTACAACATATATTTGCATGAAAACCCCCAAGCATCATAACTTTGTTCTCCCTTCCTTATCATCAAACCTTTTATTAGGATAACCCAACTAAACATACATAATACCTTCATAGGGAAAACTCATCACAAATATTACATAAACTCTATGCTCATTCATACACAAACTCTTATCCAACAATAATCACAGATAATCATAATCATATACACATGTATCAAAACAAGGATTACCAATCAAGATAATCAAGAACACATATAACATACAACCATAAACAAACAAAGGTAAGTTTCCCCATACCTTGGTCAGTCATATAGTAAAAAACGAGGCTACTAACGCGTCCATTATGTTTCGGTTGGTCAGAAACTGAAGCACAAAGGCATTTTTGAAATTATTGGGACAATATATGCCTCGGTTCTATCTTAACCGAAGCCATAAAGTACCTACAGCCTCGGTTATAATGGCAACCAAAGCCATAAAACCCGCGAAAGTTGCCAAGAAAAAACTTTTCAGCTGACAAATATCTCTGTGCAGGGTTTTTGGCCTCGGTTATCCTCAGAACCGAGTCCAAAATCCCCTGCTCCAACTGAGAGTCCTATATGCAGTCTGACAAATATCTCTGTGCATATTTATGCCATCATTTAGCCTTTAATATTGGATTCATAATTAGTTTTTGTACTTTAATAGAATATTTTTATTAAGATTTTTTATAATTGAGTTTATTGAGCATGAGATACAAAAACATGATAAAAATATCTTTTTAGTTGCATAAATGCTCTTTAGATATTTTGAGGTGTGCTAGTGTAGTTGTAGCTAAGTTAAGCTCATGGAGGTGTGAAAAAAAATTGGTTAAAGTGTCATGGCATCTTAAAGATAAATCCAAGAATGACAAATAATCAATACCACAAGAAGTCAATCCAAGCATAACATGAAAAAGTGAAGAAATTTGGCTAAGCCAAGAAGAGGGAACCAACAACAAAAATGGGATCTTGCGTTTTTCTCTATTTTTTCTACTAAAAGAGCTTTGATAATTGTTAAATGTTTATGATTAAAGATAATTTGAGAAAAATATATCTTAAAGATATTTTATTTGATATTGTTAAATAATTATCTTATTTAATTATATTAATAAATATCAAAAGATAATATTTGTCAAATATTTTTTAATCTAGCAAATATCTTCTCAAATATTTTTAGATTTCCACAACAATCAAATATATCTAAACTCCTGTTTGAATTCTTGGAATTTTTTATACATACTTTAAGCATCTCCATGAGTTCTTAATGACTCCCTCGTGTCTATACCCTTACATTATCTAACACTCTTTCTTGCTCATTGACCATCCTCTCTAATGATTTATCCTTCCATTTCTTTTCTTTTTCTGTGTTCTGACAAATCGGACCAATTGATGTGTTTCTTGGTGACAAAAAAAAACTAAAAACTATCCTAGTTTGAACACCGTACATGCAACTCACACTAACACACAAATGGTTAATTGTCTCTTTATTTCTGGTAACACAACAATGTTAGTAAGCATTCTGGTTACATAACAATGTTCGTAAGCCTTCAAGGAAGCTTGTCTTTCACCACACAGGATGTAATACTTATATCCTAACAAAAAAAAGATAATGTGTCCCTTCAAGACACTTATTCCCCCTATATAGTCCCGTAATACTCTTATCCTAACAAAAAATAAGATAAGGTGTCCCTTCAAGACACTTATTATCTTCTCTCGCATAGGTCTTTTTCTTATGTTTTTTCTTGCGCGAGGCAACCCCTATATTTCCCAGTTCCCCATCTTAGCTTAGACCACCATAGCTACGAGCCCCTTTAACGCACCTCCATCTCTATTTAACCAGGTTGTCATCTCCATCTCCACCGATGTCATCACGTTTGAGGTCTTTCACTCCATCTTCTTCTTCTCTAACACGCGTAGGGGAGGGGCAGTGCCTCTATTCTTTCTCTTTCACATAATGATGCATCCAAGCATTGTCACTATGCGGCGCCACCGTTTTCCACTCTAAGTCCGGCCAAAGCCACTGTTTGTCACTGCTTTTATGATCAGAGACACATCTTGCACTGTTTGGCATGAACTCTAATAATTTTTTTCCCAAAATTTTATCAGTTTATACTGAAGGATTCAATTGAATTGAAGATATTTTTTTTAGAATGTGTTATTCATTCTTTTGGATTGGTATAAATAACAAATAAGAAAAAGAAGAAGATCGGAAATAGAAGATGAACCAAATCGTGATATTTACCGACAAAGAAAAAGAAGAGCAGAAATAGAAGATGAATCAAATCGTGATATTTACCGACAGATTTTACAGACGAATTTTGTTGTCGATAATTACCTACGAATTTATCGACTGATTTTTCTATCGATAATTACCTACAAAAAATCTATCGATAATTATCGACGAAACAAAATTTCTATCTATAGAATTTACTGACGACAATTTTATGAATGAATTTTTTATCATCAATAAATCATCGATAATTTAGTTTATTGGTAGATTTTATGTATTACTTTTTGATAATTGGTAATATCAATTTTTTTGTAATGTTTTTATAATAAAAGAAGAGAAAAAAAAACAAAAATAAATTACCATTGGAGAAGACATGTTGCTTCTCTACAACTCATAATTCCATATCTTCTCTCCAAGGTAGAATCAATGAAATATTAAAGAAAGAAAAATAAGTGAATTAAACTAAAAAGCCCTTATATATATATATATATATATATATATATATATATATATATATTTCCAACTTGTTAAGAAAGATTTATAAAGAGATCCTATTACATAAACTTTATGTTTTATGCTTCACTAACCATTTATTGATATGAATTTTAGTCAAATTAAAATAGCTATTATTAAAAGGAAAATGAAGAAAACATATATAAGGAAAACCTAAAGGGAATAATTGATGTGAATTCATATAAAAAAAAAAAGAGAAAAACACTTGATTCTGTTACATACACATGTCTCTAGATGTTAGGTAATAAGATCGAAGCTAGACATGCTTTAATTGTTACCTTGAATATATATGCATTAGGGTTACAATTATTATATCCCATCATCTATAATTGTTGATACACTTTAAAATTTGTTCACAATAACAGCTGTCACCATAACTACATTCTGTGCAACAACTTTTCCTCCAACTCCTCCGATGAAGGATTGTTCTTTGATTCCAGAAACAGAAATGCCGAAAGAACAATGAGGGTCCTTGTTAAGGGTTGATGATAAAGAAGCATTATGTATGTAAGTACCAGTGAGGGAAATTAATTTGAAAGGTCCATATAGAGTGAAAGGAGAAGCATGACAGTGAGTGTTACGAATAGTGACATTGGAAACAGTTCCTGAAGCATTCAGCACTATGATGCTAACTTGGTGATGACGAGCGAATTTAACAATTGTCCTAATCACATCATAGCTTTCAGGAACTTCAATGAAAACAGGTTTTACAACACTCTTATTGGCTTTGTCAATCACAAGTAGTGGTTTTGGCTTGTTCTTAGAACCTACTGGTCTGCCAAGTTTTCTCTTTCTTGATTGATGGTGGTGACGAGTTGTTGAAGATGATGGTTTCTGCAGAGAGGGTGAACCAGCAACACTATCAGTATCAGTGGAGTGGTCAAAAGAAGGAAGAGAATAGGATGATGGAAACACAATATCAGATTCAACCATTTTTAAGGGTACTTAGAAAGTATTTCTGAGATTGAGATGGATGAAGGCTAATGAAAGAGGTATATAAAGAGAAACAGAAAGGGAGAGAGAAGATAAGAGTTACTTTTCCAGAAGAATTAAGGAGAATAAATTGGAGACAGTTAAAGAAAAGAAAAAGTTGCATGATTGTGTTATCTTCTTGGAATTATGAAACGAAGTGAATTTTAAGGTTACAGTTACAGTTTCATTGAATGGGGAGTTATTACAAGATTAATGAATCTTTATGTGCATGGAACAAAAGATTTTAATGTTTACAGCACTAGTCACATGATATTAAATTCTATTTATTTATTTTTTTCTTTTTATGTATATAATTTCTTATTGAAAGTGCATGATAAGATTGACACTGGTTTTTGTTTACAGTAAACAAAAAAAAAATGAGATTTTTCTTTATATTTTGTTGAATATGAGCTTTTTTTTTCTATATTTTGTCATAATTAACTCTTACAATTTATTTTATATTTCCTTGTGATTAAGATTAGTTATAAGATACAGGAATCACGAAAAATAACATTTATTTTATATTTTCTCGGTTGGTTTAGTTACAAGGTAGATCTTATCATAAAAGTTAATTTAATATAGTGTGAATCAATTACTCACATATAAGATATTAAACTTAAACTGATAATAACAAATATTATACTTGATCTTAGTCAAAAGGTGGAGAAAGGTATGTTTCAACAAGTATAAGTCTTGAAATTTATATTCTGAACTTCAGCTGCATGCCAGAGTCCTGTTCAACATGGGACTTTATCAGGCACCTGCTCCAACAATGTCCTAGGTCGTAAAATCAAATAACTTAAAGTTGGGTCAACAATATTGTTCAAATCTTGTACTGACAAGTGAGTTCAAACACATTACATCATTCTGTGAAATAACAGTTTGTTTGAATGTATTACTAGTTCCTCTGATGTTTCTTTTCCATACACTTAAGTTTGGTTTTGAATGCTTCAAAATGGGTAAGAGAGCCTTTGTAAGCTTATCAGTAGCAGCAGAAACATGACAGACTTAAGCTGTTGGTTTAGTATCTTCTAAAAAACATCAATTAATTCATGCTAGTTGTTTGGTAACAGTGTCAGTCAGTTACTTGTGTCCAGATTGTTGTTGAAGAACATTAGGAAAGAACAAAACTGACAACAATCCAGATTTCATATGTATATGATGAGGAAGAAATATAGAAATATGTTGAGAGTCATGCATGAGAACAAGCATACCGCATAGAACTGAAGACTTGCAATCATAAGAAGCAGCCCGAGTCACTAGTAATGAAGAGTTTGTCGATATCATAAGAAGAACAAGATATACAATCTGCTGCCACTAAGCATTGGAGATATGTAATAGAGATTTGTTGATTTTTATGCTTTGTTTTTTAAATTTTAAAGACTATTCAAACTTACTTGGGTTTTGGTGTTCATTTTGAGATAGATGTATGTTTTTACTCATTTTTCCTCTTAGTTGGTATATGCACATGTGTTAGTGCTCTTTATTTTATTTCCTTTTATTTGACTGTATTTTATTTTATTTTGGAACATGTTCACCATCATGCTATTAATATACAGAACAATCAGACCTTGCTGGGTGGTTAGTTTCGAATTTGATAATAATTCACAACAAAGTCAATGTTAAGGAAACAGAACATATGTCTCATTAGATTTTGAAAATTCATTTTATTTGTGGAATTAAGTTAAAACAAAGTATAAAGTGTTCAGATGATCGAAACTGTTAAAATCTTCTTAATGTGATTTTCCTCATCAGTTTTTTATTGTTCACGACATATCCTTTTCAAGTACCAATTCAGATGAACTTTTCTGATACTACTAATGACATCTAAATTGAGACTGAACTTCTCTTAATTTTTACATATTGAAATGTTAGTTTAATGTCCCTTTATAGAAGAAACTCAACTTTCAATATCCACTTGCTTGAATTCAAACAGTGTAAATATGTAAATGGAAAGTTGGAGGTGAATTTTGATGGTGCAACCTCATACTGGCAGCAGATCATTGTATAGAATTTAGGCGTACCCTTACTTTTCTTATTTTGTGTTCAGTTTTTTGTACTCTAACTCTTCATTTTCTCTGTGTCGTTACAACAACAAAGTTATAGTGAGATATTTATATATATATCGGCATTGATGTACATGATATCCAAAAATGGTCCATTGATGTAATTCTGATAAGAACCCAGAATTGAAAAGAGACAAAAGAGTAATATTCTTTATTGTATAGAGTGTATAGAACACAAAGAATAGGAGAGTAAGGATTTCCCCTTCACAAAGAGCCAAAGCTCAATCTACAAGATTATCCAAAAGTAACTTCACACAAGAGCTCTCTGCCTTCTTATACAGGCCCCCCAACCAACTAACCAAAACTCCCAACTAATTCCTAAACTGTTTCGTTTTATTCTGCACACATTACCCATTATAACCTATTACATCATATCCTATCATTACAACCTGCTGCAAAACAACCTTGTCCTCAAGGTTGGTATAGTAATGCTTGTTCCCATGGCTCATCTTCATCATAGGAAGGGAACCCACTGGCTACTGCCCTCCAATTAAGGTATGGAGGCTTGGGTGGTGGTCTATATGAAAGAATTGTTGACTCCTTTAAGAGTTGCTTCTTTTCCAGAATTCCCATGGACCATATGATTGTTCTATAGTGTCTTCTGACCTGGTGACCACTTACATGGGCCTGGATTTTAACAATTTTTTGATGAATGATCAGGAATTCTTTTCTCTTCTTCCAACCCCGAAACTTTTTTTGTACTTTTATAGCAGCAGCACTGGATAAACCCTCTCCTTGTCCAGAATTGTTCATCCTGAAAGCTAAAAAGGAAAGAACTTGTTGATCTGACCATCCAATTTCTTCATCATCATCATGTTGAAGTAATTATTTCCTCTGAATGTTATATTGCAGCCCTGCAAAGAAATATCTCTGCCATTGGTCTTTTACTGTTTTATATGTTTGTGACAACCATATCTTGAATTCTTGGATGAATTTTTCTCCACTCAAAACAGCGGCATCTTCTACTTTATTTCCAGCCATCATAGTCACCCTATTCCCACCATATTCTGCTTTCTTTCCTCTGTCTTCACCCTTCTTCACTGTTTTGACATACACACCACAACCTACCCCACTATCTCCCATAGAAACAACAGCTTTTGCCACTTCCTGGGCAGCAGTAAAAACAACAGCTTTTGCTATTTTCTCAGCAGCAGTAAAAACAATAGCTTTTTCTACAACAACAGTAAAAACAACAACTTTTTCAACTTTCTCTGCAACAGTAAAAACAGCAGTTTTTGCAACTTTCTCATTAGCAGTAAAAACAACTTTTGCAACTTTCTCAGCAGTAGTCACATCAATGTCTCCATCACAGTTTTCCTCGTTGCCTTCCTCTCCACATATATTTTCTTCTCTCCTATCCTGCCCTCTAATGGTTGCAAAACCATCAACACTCAAAACAGCAGCTTCCGTTTCGCTTTTCTTCTCACTATTGGTTGAACTTTCTCCTCCATATGAGGGTTTCTTGGCTTTCTTGATGTCTAGCAGACTATCTTGCCCAGCCTCCATACTTATCTTTGTTTCTTTCTTCCTTTCAAGACATCTTGAAGAAATTCCTCTCTCCTTCCTATTTTTCCTCTGTTAACAGAATCTTGATCTCCATTTACAGACCCTGACTGCCTTTTAATCGCTTTTCCTGGTTCCCCATCCTTCCTCCAAGAACTTGCAAGAGTTCTCTAAATTCCTGCCGCATTTCTTGCATATTTCTTCTCCATTCTACCATGCTCATTTTCAGTTCTGCCCTGCTCTGTTCGCTGGTCCTCCTCTCCAAGGTATTGTCTCTTCCTTCCATGCTTCCACCCTTTCTTGATCACTTCTTGATCCGCAACCTTTGATCCGACCGTCCTCTCCTAAGGGTATCCGGCAGGTCAGACCAATTGATAGGAACCCAGAATTGAAAAGAGACAAAAGAGTAATATTCTTTATTGTATAGAGTGTATAGAACACAAAGAATAGGAGAGCGCTCTCTCCTCCAAGGGTTTCCCCTTCACAAAGAGCCAAAGCTCAATCTACAAGATTATCCAAAAGTAACTTCACACAAGAGCTCCCTGCCTTCTTATACAGGCCCCCCAGCCAACTAACCAAAACTCCCAACTAATTCCTAAACTGTTTCGTTTTATTCTGCACACATTACCCATTATAACCTATTACATCATATCCTATCAAATTCTGTCATCATGGTAAGTATGGTTACTATTGGGTTCAAATTAGTTCAAATCTAGCACTATGAGAGATAAGGTTATGAATGTCTCCATGAATTTGAGGAGGGGTTCATTCTCTGCATATCTTATGTTCTAAAAGGGTCATCGAGGTAGCTAAAAAAGGCCGACTTACTGCACATCCGAACCTTGAATTTTCTGGAGAAGGTTCAAAACAAATCATTCGAGTTTGGGTGGTGGTAAAAAATGTTTGCGTCTTTTGTGTATTTCTTAATGTTCATATGTGAATTTTAATCATGTGAATTCATCCTAGTTATCTCACTGCCTTGTTACTCCATTTTTTTGGCTAGATTACTACAATTTTCTCAGCAAAAACTAATAAAACGCCAAGTGTCAATAAGTATAATCCAAACCTGCTAAATTTCTCCTCTAACAACAGCCAATTCCATCACTCATCAGCTACTATGTTTATGAACTCCATAACAGATTGAACCAGAAAGAAAAAAATAGAAACTACTAGATCTGACCTGATGCAGCATAAGGCATCTCCAGTGGTCTTAGATTACTTGCTGATATGCCCTCCTTTTTCTGCAACGTTATAAGATCGGTCTACACAACCTCAAGCCCCGCACAAATTGACCTATAAACTAGTTCACACACCTTAAGAACTCCATTAATCATTCCAACACACACTCCATAAATCCCTACTGTCTTCCTCTACAGACTTGTAATTCCCCTATCTAGTGTTGAACTGATAAGACTTCATAGTCAGAATTTCCAGCAGCTATTTATCAAATGTGAAAATAATAACTCAGTTCAAACACATACTATTTCCAGATACTTTTGTGGATGTTACTATTACTTACCATGCTCTGATTCTAAGTGTGAAGAAGTGGTAAACTTAATAATAAGATATACCCTGGTGAGAAGGGCAGAACGTAATTGCAAAGCACATGTTAAGCCTTCACACATCTCTTGCAAGCCCACTTATATATACACTAGGCAATGTATAGTGCACAAAAATACAACACTAATGTGAAACTTTAAATTAACAGAAATAGTGCACAAAAATACAACACTAGGCATAGTGAAACTATCACCTAAAAGAAAAAGTGCACAAAAATACAACCACGCCTTTGAAATCATAATCATTAAGAACTAGATACACATACCAACTCAGGAAATCACAGTTATAGATCAAATTGGAAGTCACAATCATTTAGAACTAGATAAACTGTCTGAAAATCAGGAAATCAAGAAATCAAATTTGACTAAATTCACGAAATCACAGTTATAAATCAAATTGGAAGTCACAATCATTTAGAACTAGATAAACTGGAAAATCAGAAAATCAAGAAATCAAATTTGACTAAATTGGGTGAGACGCACCAGGTCCTTGCATTAGTGCATAGCAAAGACGATGCTTGAGAGTCTCAGTAGCAAGCCACTGTGATAGACCCTCTCCCTCAAAAAATTAATTTAATATCATGTGAACCAATGGCTCACATATCAGATATTAAACTGATAAGAACAGATACTACACTTGATCTTAGCCAAAAGGCCGAGAAAGGTATGATTATTGCAATGGAAGTCTTTCAATTTTATAATCTGAACTTCAGCGGCTTTTCAGAGCACTGTTCAATGTGAGACTTCATGAGGCACCTGCTCCATCCATGTCCTAGGTCCCTAAAGTCAAATAACTTAGGATTAGATCAGCAATATTGTTGAATGTATTACAGGTTCATGTGATATCTTTCTTTTCCATAAACTTAATTTTCGTTTTGAATTCTTAATTTTCGTTTTGAATGTTTCAAAATAGGTGAGAGAGCAATTAATTAATGCTAGTCGGTTACTTTAGTCCATATTGTTGTTGAATAACATTAGGAAAGAATGAAAATCGAATGAGACAGATCATTGATGGTGGGCCTGCTTCAAGCCATATATAGCTTTCCGCAGTTTGCATACCAAAGTAGAATCAGTAGCAACAAATCTTGGTGGTTGCTGCATGTAGACATTTTCTTCCCAATCACCATTTAGAAAAGCATTAGTCACTTAGTCAGAACAATGTGAATAGTGGTTGGTTTGATGACAGAACCAAAGGTTTTAGTCACAACCTTTAGTTTTTGATAAAATCCTTTTGGCAACTAAGCATGCTTTATAACATTGGAGAGTATCATCCACATTGAATTTGCGTTTGAAAATCCATTTACACCCAATGACTTTTGGGTGAATGACCATTGGATGAACGTTTGTGCAATCTTCAAGGTTCCTTCAGTCTTCAAGTTTGTCCAATCTTCAAGGTCTATCCAATCTCAGAGACAACATGGAGTGTTTTGAACAAGAGACCTCCAAACCCGAAACAGTTTCATACTGCATTTCATGTGTTTGGGGAACAGTGTTGGAGAAATTTTATGTCAAAAAACATGTTCCAAAACTCATTCTAAAAATTCCAAAAAGTTTACAAGGTATAAAATAGTTATTTTATTAGGCCTTTTAGTGATCCCCTCTCATTTGTGATGACTAGTTGGTCTTCCAGCCCACATTGTTCAAGGTCCAACCCTCATATAACCTTAGAAAATAAATGTACTGTTATAATCCTTTGACCTTTATATTGATTCTTTAACTCAAGGAAAGAAAACTTGTTAGAAAATTCAAAGTCATTTGGTCCCCATAGTCTCAGCGCATTTCTAAAATATTTAAACTGTTCTTAGAAATTCAAAAATATAAAAAATATAATCAAAGCACATGATACATCTTTCTCAGGTATATAAAAACTAAGAATATAAAAACTAAGAATATAAATACAATAGGGAATGTAGAACTTTTACTTGTAGAAATAGAACATAACAAAATTTGATATTTGAGTAAAACCATATTATTAAGTTACAATCTAAATCAGAAAAATCTTAGCCATATTATTATGGAACTATCTATCAAAAGTAACAAATTTGACTAAATTGGGTGGGACGCACCAGGTCCTTGCATTAGTGCATAGCAAAGACAATGCTTGAGCGTCTCAGTGAAGCCACTGTAATAAACCCTCTCCCTCAAAAAATTAATTTAATATCGTGTGAACCAATGGCTCACGTATCAGATATTAAACTGATAAGAACAGATACTACACTTGATCTTAGCCAAAAGGCCGAGAAAGGTATGCTAAATGAAATGTAAGTCTTTCAATTTTATATTCTGAACTTCAGTTGCTTCTCAGGTCCTTGCTCAATGTGGGACTTTATGACTCGCTTGCTCCGTCCATGTCCTAGGTCCTAAAATCAAATAACTTAGGATGAGATCAGATATATTGTTCAAATCTCATACTGACAAGTGAGTTCAAGCACATTATATCATTCTGTGAAATAACAGTTTGTTTGAATGTATTACTAGTTCCTTTGATGTTTCTTTTCTATACGCTTAAGTTTGGTTTTGAATGCTTCAAAATGGGTTAGAGAGCCTTTGTAAGCTTATCAGTAGCAGCAGAAACATGACCGGCTTAAGCTGTTGGTTTAGTATTTTCTAAAAAACATCAATTAATTCATGCGAGTTGTTTTGTAACTGTCAGTCAGTTACTTGAGTCCAGATTGTTGTTGAATAACATTAGAAAAGATGGAAAATCCAATGACAGATGATTGATGATGGTTAGTTTCGGCTGATTTTGATACTAATTCACAGCAAAGTCA
The DNA here is from genome assembly GCF_029865625.1 of Vigna umbellata. Taxonomy (NCBI): domain Eukaryota; kingdom Viridiplantae; phylum Streptophyta; class Magnoliopsida; order Fabales; family Fabaceae; genus Vigna; species Vigna umbellata. The sequence continues at coordinate 10,720,272 of NC_142173.1, forward strand.
ATGTTAAGGAAACAGAGGATATGTCTCATTGGATTCTGAAAACTCACTAAACATTAATGCAAAAGTATAGAGAAAGTTTTCAAGAGGAGAAAAGTAATTTAGCAAACTGAAGCACATTTAGACATATAAAATATAGTTATGTACGGGTTTAGAATAATATGTAGAGTCAAACTTGAAACTTACCTCCAGAAGGTATATCTTAAGTCAAAGTTACTGTTTGTTCGGTAGTTATATCAGTTAATGTGTAATAAATGCAATCACCTATTTCTTTATCTTAAACCTGTATTTATAGTTTTCGGACTGGACTTTGGATTAACGGTAGCCTAATCACGGTCCAATTGTTGATAAACATGTTTTGCTTTAAGCTGATTAATGTTAGCATTAATTTTGTGAAAACTTGGCCGTTCGGCCAGTTACGTAATGACAATACGGTCCATCACGAGAATATGATTATACGACCATACAATACATTTGGTAATTTGTTTAATCTTTTATATATATATATATATACATATATATATATATATATATACACATATATATATATATATATAATATAAATTTTAACATAATACACTTATTTAATGCTTAATTAACAAAAGTTATAACAATGTACAAAGACAATGATGATCAATCCAAGTTCAAAGATGTTTGAATTTAAGAGTATTAGAGACCGTTTTGAGATTCATGAAGAGTTACATTTATTCATGAAGAGTTATGACAATTGAAGAGTTACAATTATTCATGAAGAGTTACAACCATTCATGAAAAGTTACAATCATTTATGAAGAAACCCGCAACCCGACCCGCTACCTGCTGGATATCCACATAAAAAAAACCACAGATTTTTTCAATCTGCGGATACCCGTTTTCAACCCAAAAATATTTAAAAAATATATGTTGTGAATTTTTAAATAAGGTTTAAGTTAAATTACAAGTTAAAGAGAACAATTTAATATATTTGTTACATATTAAAAAGACATAATGTAATTTTTAGACAAGTTAAAGAAAACAAATACTGAACAACTTTTGAAAAAAAAAATATATGAGAAAGAAACACCCAATAACTGAAGTCTCAATTTAGTGACAGGATTAACCCACAAATACCTATCAATGTATGAAACAGAGAGATAAAGAATTTCCAAGAAAACGCAAACAGGAACCCTAAACCTAAATTTCGAAAACAAACCCAATCACAGAAATCTCCAAATCGCGATAACCACTAGGGTCTTCAAAAATCCAATCTGCATCAATGAACTAAAATCCAAAAACACTCAAAACACTCATTCGAATCATAACCCCAAAATCGCATCACCAATCAACAGGGAAGAAATCAAGAAACGAACTCCAAAAATGCGAATCAAAACGTGCAAAAGAAACCCCCAAAATCAGAGAACAAATAAAACCCTAATTTCAAATCCCAAATTGAAACAAAACCCTAATCAGAACCGAGAGAGAGAGGAAGAGCGAATGGAGCCTACTCCCTACGCGAGCTGAACCAGAAGGAAGAAGAAAGGAGTCCTCCGTTAAGAGAGAATTTTCTATTGGGATTCTATGTATATGTCTGATATCTCTATTAGGGTTAGGTCAAAAGTAATGTAACCTCTTTTTTTCTTTTCAAAAAAGGTAATTGAAAGGAATCCTAAGTCATTGTTATTAAAATTTCCCTTTTTTAAGAGTAATAAAAAAATTAATTTTAAAAAATATTAATTAATTTTTTTTTATTTTTTTTTGGGTAACGAGTATCTGCGGGTTGGATAGTATAATACCTGCATCCGATCCGTTTAGAAGCGGGTATTAAAATACCCGCTACCCGTTATCCATAGGTAATAAATATCCACGGATAGTAACTATCCGTCGTGGGTTTTATCCGCGGATATCCGCAGGCACGGATTTTTTTGCCATCCCTAATCTATATAAAAAGATCATGTGCTCTATTGATGTACAGATAATAGAGAGACTTTTCTCTACATTCAGTCATTCACTTAACACATAAATCAATTCATGAGAATTTTATTCTTGTTTGACGTTAATACTAAGAGTGAGTATTATCGTTGTATTTCTCTTTGTATCTCAAAAGCGAATTTCGTGATCCCCTTCACTCTTATACGGGACGAAATATTGCTTTTAGGAAAGTGTGTATTCATGCCTAGAAGATTATATCAAGTTTACGTTGTTGTTCATCTTGTTTCCCTAAGTTCTTGGAAAATTGTTCCAACAGTCTAAAAGCAATATATTCCCTAAGATGACAATAATTTGTGAGATGTCTGCAAACTTTCACAAATTTGACAAGTTTGAAGGCGTTGGTTTCCGACAATGGCAAAAGAAGATGCATTTCCTTCTCTCGATTCTAAACGTGGCATATGTTCTAAGTTCTCCTCAACCCAAAGAAAGCGAAACCGAGACACTAGAGGAACAACGAAAAAGGAATAAATGGGAGAATGATGATTATGTTTGTCGTGGTCACATTCTGAACGGTATGTTTGATCCTTTATTTGACATATATCAATATGTGGATTCTGCAGAAGAACTTTAGGATCAACTTGAAAGCAAATACATTTCTGAAGATGCATCAAGCAAGAAATTTCTGGTTAGTAATTTGAATAATTACAAAATGATTGATGCTAGACCAATTATGGAACAATTTCATTAAATCCAAAGAATCCTAGGAAGTTTTAAGCAACATAATATTTCAATGGATGACATTCAATCTTTCTTCTATAATTGACAAACTACCACCAAATTGGAAAGATGTTAAGAATTCAACAATTATGAATGCTCTCTTGTTTCAACTCCTATGGACCCTAGTTTAAAGATATTACCTAATGGTGGTAAAGCAGTTTCACAACTGGAATATGCAAGGGTAATAGGATATTTAATGTATTCAATGACAAGTACAAGGCCAGATATTGCTTTTTTGCGGTAAGCAAATTCAGTAGATATACTAATAACCCTAGTCCATCACATTGGCAAGTAGTACATCGAGTACTTAAGTATTTAAAGAAAACTATTAATTATGGATTAACATGTAGTGGTTATCCTTCAGGTTTGGAAGGATATTCTGATGCAAGTTGGATTAAAAATACAGAAGATCACTCTTCAACTAGTGGTTGGATTTTCCTCCTTGGGTGAGGTGCAATTTCTTGGTCGTCCAAGAAACAAACTTGCATTACAGATTCCACTATGACTTTAGAGTTTATAGCTCCAGCCTCGGCAGGAAAGGAAGTTGAATGGTTGAGGAATCTCATGTTTGAAATATCATTGTTACCAAAACCAATATTACCAATAGCAATACATAGTGACAATGTTGCAACATTGGCAAAGGCTTATAGTCAAGTATACAATGGCAAATCAAGACATTGGTGTGAGACATAGTTATGTCCAAGGACTCATCAAATATGAAATTATTACAATAGATTTCGTACGAACAAAGTTTAATTTGGCTGATGGATTTACTAAGGCATTGGCTAAAGATTCCATTTCCAGAATGACAATTGGAATAGGAATGTAGCCCACGATTAATCACAAGTAAGGGAATCTTAACTTAACGCTTAATATGACGTTGGGTCTTAAGTTCAATAAGATTAAATCTCTTATTTGATGATTGAAAGCATAAATAATTATTTCAAGAGTGCTTTAGATCTGTGATGCTTATGAGGTTGACTAGTTCTTAATTGATTTCTTGAATTTATGTTTTGTCACAGAAACATGTTTACCTAAGAAATCATCCTGTATAAGTGCGAAGTTTGACCGCTTCAAGAAGTCAAGGGGGCATGACTTTATTGCACTTATGAATAGATATGGATGCATGGCCCTATTGTGTCAAGTATAACAAGAATATGTAATTTATCTTAAATGTATAGTATCTTGAAGACTTCATTATGTATTATGTTGGTTCAATCGTTTCGACACCAATAAAATACGAATTCCTGAAATGTGTATTCTACTAAGTGAATGTTCAAGTCTATGTACACTTTCATTTATGTGTAAGATTACAATTATTAAATTGATGTTTGTGTTAAGTAATTATACAATACTCTCAAATGGTGGATGATTATTGGAATTTAAGAGTATTAGAGACCATTTTGAGATTCATGAAGAGTTACATTTATTCATGAAGAGTTATAACCAATGAAGAGTTACAATTATTCATGAAGAGTTACAACCATTCATGAAAAGTTACAATCATTTATGAAGAAATATAACTGATCAGAATCTAGTATCTCTTAGATTTGAAAGATGCCTGATCAACATCTATATAAAAGGATCTTGTGCTCTATTGATGTACAGATAATAGAGAGACTTTTCTCTACATTCGGTCATTCACTTAACACACAAATTAATTTGTGATAATTTTATTCTTGTTTGACGTTAATACTAAGAGTGAGTATTATCGTTGTATTTCTTCTTTGTATCTCAAAAGCAGATTTCGTGATCCCCTTCACTCTTATAAGGGACGAAATATTGCTTTTAGAAAAGTGTGTATTCACGCCTAGAAGATTATATCAAGTCTACATTGTTGTTCATCTTGTTTCCCTAAGTTCTTGGAAAATTGTTCCAACAAAAGATCCTGCTACCCAAAATCTGAACTAGAACTAGTATCAACTAAACCCTAAATCTTAAACCCCTCCACAATTTTAGCCCTAAAATTATATTCTCAAGCCATAGTATCATTGTTCTTTAGCCTAACGAAATTATGAGTTTTAAAAACATTGTTGTTTCATTTTCTTTCACATATGAGATTAACTTAGAAAAAAGTATGTCATCACACTGGTAACTCCTATGAACTCCATTTTAAACTATTCTTACTCAAAATTTTCTTTCTTTATCTTATTCTTTAACACTCATTTTTCCTATGTTATTTTTTTATGTCAAATTTCCAAAGTGTACCTATGACCTTGCTTATCTATCAATGCTTTTATGTTGTCTTTTATGAAAATCATTAACAAGAAAGTAGTAAAAGAAAAATAATAATAACAATATAATAAATATAAAAGAAGGGAAGGAGATGGAAGATTGTCGACGCTCTTTCTCATCTCTCCTTCGGTTCTCCATAGCGTAACTATACCTCTTCCATTTTGTTCTCTCAAATTCACATATTCTCTTCATCCATTTTAGAAATTAATAGCACCTCTTAATAGTTGGAGTGTCAAGGAACATTTTAGATTAATCAGTTTTTCAAAACAAAGTCTCTAGAAGAGATAGTTTTGTTAGCATTTAGTAAAAGTTGAATTCTAAGATATAAATATTTTGAGGTAAGAGGAGCTAAGTTGTCTTGTTTACATAATATTTGTACTGAATGATTCTATGAAAACTGTTAGTGAAATAATATGGCAAGTTGTGATAATGATAGTTGTAAGGGATACTAGAACTCTTTTTTTACAAATTGATTTTCTTTTTGTTTCGGTAGGTCTTTATTTCTATTCAGAATTTCAAATAGGTCCCTTTTTTTTTCGGTGTCTCAATTGGTTCTTTATTTTTGTAAAATTGAATCAAATAGAGGCTTGCCGTCAAATTGGACAAACGGTCGTTTAAAATTGGGTTATGTGACATGGTTAGTGTATTGTTTAATCAGACGTGACATTAAAAACGAGTTTGAATTGTATTTTGTATTAAAAAATGGATTGCAAAGAGAGGAAATCAGATTTACTTAAGGGCAAACTAGGCAAAAGAAAATAAATTAAGTGCAGCCCTGCAATTGAGAAATCCAAATCAGAATGGGGAAAGAAGATTGAAGCTTCGTATTAGGGTTCATGGAAAAATATGTTGATTGATTTTCTTTTTGTTTTAAAATATGTTGTTGATTTTATAGTTGAATTAAGTTATATATATATATATATATATATATATATATATATATAATCTTATTATTAGATGAGAAGAGATAGTATTCTAACTTCTTCTAAGAACTATAAACTTGGTTGTCTAGGAAAAAATTTACCCCAAATCTTGTGATAATAAACTTACCTACAATTAATCACAATTGAGCACCACCATCTTCTAGGATTTACAGTAAATCATTTATAAAATTATTTTGATACTTGAAAGAAAGAATTGAAATGTGATACATTAGTATCTGAAATAAAGACGAACATAGTAATTTTATACTTAAAGAAGAAAATGCCGACTAGTAATCCTTTCATATGTCTAAATATTTTAAAGTTGGATAAAAAAAATATAGGCCATGCAATATTTGTATTTAATTACTTATCACTAATCTTAACTTTCATATCATATTCTAAGGTGGAACCATATTCTAAATAATATAATATAAAGCGTTTCATGTATTTATCAACGCAGAATCGTTAAATTAATTGTTTTTTCAGTGGGACTTAATTCCACGTATAAAGCAAACGTGCCTTTTTTTTTTTTCTTTTTTCTTTCATTAATAGAACAAATTAAATAAATTTTTTCCTCAAATTGATATATATTAAAATTGGAATCTTAAACATTTCGAATAATTTGTTTATAATCCATATATGCGGAAAATATATTAATTTAGTCATCATATTTAACCCTGTTAATTTAAAAGATTTAGAATAATTGAAAAAATTAAATTAGCTTCCTTCTTTAATCTTAAATATAAAACAAAAATACTGAAAAAAATTTAGAATTAAGAATTTTAATTTGGTAAGATATTAATAAGTTAGTATCGTCAACTTAAAAAAAGATATATCTTTTAAAAATCTAATGCTGCCTACGTCAAATTCTCACTCTAGGTGATCTTTCATTCAACATCTATTATATACTTAATTTATCTTTTTATTTTTTTTATAGCATCATTTAACATAAATTTATCATTTTTATTCTCCGTCGAATTTTATATTAAATATTGATGCACTAAATATCTATGAATAAGTTTTCATTCAATTTACACAATAAACACCTATGCACAACTTAGTACGAGATAACGATACTTTGATAATATTTTTATGATAACATTTTAATATTATGGTTTAATGTCTCTGTAGGTCCTTATTTTGGTTCGGAATCTCATTTAAGTCTCTTTCTTTTTGCCGTCTCAATTGAGTCCTCATTTTTGTAAAATTGAAGCAATTAAAGGCCTGCCGTCAAATTGGACAAACGGTCATTTAATTGTGCGTTACGTGGCATGGACAGTGTTTTCACTAATCACACGTGGAATTAAAAAAGAGTTTTGTATTAAAAATTTGGATTGAATCAGATTTAGGGAAGGGCAAAGTGGAGAAAATGTAAAATTAATTTAAGTGCAGCCCCAAGGTCGCGTAAGGGAAAACTCTTTCCCATCTCTTCTCTGTTCCAGTTAAAAGCAAAACTCCAGAAGTTTGAAGCTTCTTCCCTTTCTCCTTTGACGCAAACAGACTCAATGTTGGGGGAGAGAATATTCTGCGTTTTCGAGCACAGGCAGAGACCTTGTGGAGGGGACGCGGAGGCGCGACGATAACAAATCGATGGAGCAACAAGGTCACGGCGACTGCACGAGGACGTTGGTCGGTCCGCTTCGTGGTGCAAGGAGGGAGGGTTCGTTTCGGCATCTCAATGGCGTTCTCGTGGGTGGTGCGGATCACGTTCTTGGTTGAGTTTCAGATTAGGGTTTTTTTTTTTAAATTGAAATTAGGGATTTGATTCATCTGTTTTCTCTGCAGATTGATTCATTTGGGAATTAGGGATTTGATTCATCTAGGAAAGGTCAGGACTTGGGATTGAACCAAGTGGCTTATGATGAGTCAACCATGCCATCGTCTGTATGTTCTTGTACCGGTGTCCTGAAGCAGTGTTACGAGAATTCCATTCATCTGTAATTAGTGGATTATTTGATGATCTTCCACATCATTGCAGCATTTGTGGCTTTAGACTTAGATGGTAAGACTTGATTTCATGCAAATTTCTTATCAGATAACTTGATTTCAAGTGTCCCTGAGATGGTAAGACTTATTACTTGATATTCGTGGACAGAAACGGGGTTTTGTTTAAGTTCAATGTAACACCTTTCACTCACAGCATGATGATGAAACATCAGAAAAGCTTGGATGAGGGAGATAAATGCTCTAAAGATTAATTAACAATATAAAAACCAGAACTTTAACGAATGAGTTTTCCCATTTTACCCTTCCCTAAATCTGATTTAATCCAAATTTTTAATACAAAACTCTTTTTTAATTCCACGTGTGATTAGTGAAAACACTGTTCATGCCACGTAACGCACAATTAAACGGCCGTTTTTCCAATTTGACGGCAGACCTTTAATTGCTCCAATTTTACAAAAATAAAGACTCAATTGAGACGGCAAAAAGAAAGGAGACTTAAATGAGATTCCGGACCAAAATAAGAACCTATAGAGACATTAAACCTAATATTATTTACAGGTTATTATGTAATTGGTCATGAAATGTTATAAAAAAAAAAGTTGTGAAGCTATCATAATAACCATTCAGGTCACGTAACATCTGTTATTCTCATCTTTTACCAAACCTACGAGTCTGATTCCAGCATCAACGTTCATGTGCCACGAGGTGGTAGTGATAAAGGGTAAACCCATTCTGAATCTGATTTCTGAACTGTTATCAAATCACATCACTATCAACTCTCTGATTACAAGATTGTCTGATCAATAAATAGCCTTGACATGTAAAATCGTAAACTTTGCACAAATCCAAATTCCCTTATGAATGTACTTTTGAAGAAACTAAGAAACTTTGACAGAAGATTTCAAACAGTCACTACGGCAACACACAGTGATATATATGTTCTTATTTATAGGATTTGGAAGAAAAAAGTAGTGTAAGCAAATTGTTCTCAAGTCAAAATTGTTTTCTTTAGTATGGAGTTGTTACATGTAACTAGAAGCTACAATCTCAGGACCAGAAGAAACTAATCTATCAAAACTCAGCAGCTTATTCTAAGAAGAACATGCGGAGAAGTGAAGAAACTACTCTACATAAGTGATGGGTCTCAAAGGATTATATAATGGATTAACATCACTTTGAATCCAAAACCAAAACCTGAGTTGGATCTGGGGTCTTCTATCTTATATATCTTATATGTTTGCTCAATTTTCTCATTTTTATCTAATATCAAACATAAACTGACATTTTTACATTATAGCTTGAAACAAAAGAAGAAAAGGCCAAAAGATCTGAATGAATGTTCCACTTATCTGTTATGCAAAGGATTAGGACCTGTGTAGATTTTTCTTTTCTCATCACCTAGAATTGCCTCACTAGCACCTTCACCTGAATTCTGTCTAAAACCATGTTTGTCTTCAATGGAATTGGACTTGGACATATACCCACTTTTAAAGTTTTGAAATTTTCCTGACTCCTGAGTGGCAGTAGAAAGGCTCTGTAATAGCAGCAGAACCAACATGAAGAGAAAGAAACAGGCCAAACCCATCAACCTCATGGTCTCACTGCACAGATCATGCATGGATAAACTGTGACATTCTCAAAAGTCCATAGACAGCAAAAGCCAAAAGAGCTTCCTTTGTGGATCTGATTCAAAAGGGCAAACCAAACAAAGCCTAAAAGACAAAGGAAAAACAAAGATCTGATGCAGCTTCCTTTTTCACCCCTTTTGGAACCCTTTCATTCAATGAAATTTTGAAGTCTGAGCTCTGAAAATGAAGATGGTCAATGAGAGGTGTGAGTCAATTTGCATAGGGGTTGGTGCTTTGAGGCAGATAAACGTGGTGCAGACTTTGTTTGGATGCAGATTTCAGAGCCCTTTTTTACTTGGGAACCATAGAGCGAGAGAGAAGAGAGGGATTTTCCTCACATGGGTGATGCTGTTACCACAAGTTCATTCATGATGCATAAATACATATATTTACTTCTTGACAATAAAAGAGTGAACTTTTGGTATATCTAATGTATATATTATGCAGTATTTTCTTCCAAAACATCAAAAATCATAATTCTATATTCAGAATGAAATTAACATTTTCACCCCACTTTTGTTTGCGTTCTCCTTACACTTCTTGTTATGTCAAATTACTTAACGTAAAGACAGAGAAAAGAAGACACTCTTTTTCAAAAGTGTAAGGTGAGTATAAGAAAATGATGTACAAAGTTGGAAAAAAAGGACTAATGATGTGATTATAACAGCTGTGTAAACAATATTTCTACTTTTCTGGTTCATGTTCTTTTTACCCTTTTATCTTTCACTATATATGTTTGCGCGCGCGCGCACACACACGTATATATATATATATATATATATATATAACTCTTGAATCTATATATTTTGGTATTGAAGATGGTATTTCAATTAAATTTTTGTTGAGATTAAAAAATTCACATAAATATTCACTAGTATCTGGCAACAAATATACTTGAATTTTGTTTGTATAGACTAAATTTTGTCTTCATTCATATTATACTCAGTTTAACATCTAAGACTAACAATCAATTTTAATATCATTTGTTGACTTTTTTAAGAGAAAAGTTTCGTCAAAAAATACAACATTAATAAAACACGAAATCAATCAATATAAAAAATGAACATAACTTATAATCTAAAAATTTGATATAATAAATTAAGAAATATTCATTTTTTATCAACTTTCTCATTTCTATCCGAATTTAAACTTACATTTGAATTTTGAAAATGTTTATATAGCTCAACCTTCAAGAAAGGAAAGATAATTGAGTTGGTGCATACACGACCAAAAGGAGCAAATTTCAAAGAAATTTATATTCAAAGGAGAAGGTTGGTCAACTGCTAAGGGCTTTAGGAATTAGGTTATAGAGTAACTGTGGGCATGATGACATAAACTAATATTAATGTTAATGTCAGCTCTTATAATTTTACGAGCTATCATTGGTTGCACTTTGGAAATTGATCTTATAAGAGTAAAAGGTTGGTTCATGTTTATTGAACAGTAAAAAGAAAAAGTAAGAAATAATACAACATAATTTGAATTGGAGTATTCTTTTTTAAACTAAAGTTAGTTTAAATTAAATGCTATTTTACTATCTCATTAAATACACCTCTTTCATTCCACATAAGTACAATCTATGTTAAGTAGAGAATTTATCATAGAAGCATAGAAGCATATCATGCTTGATCATCATGTGAATTTATCAAACATAATATAATGTTTTTGTGTGGGGTATGAAGTTTAATAAAAGAAGAAAAATGAGTTTGGTCAAAGAGGTGGGGTTTGACAAATAGGTCATGCAAATATGGACAATGAAGTGAATGATGTTGTCTTCATTCACTTTGCACTAGTGAAAAAGCTGTGACTTTAGGTTATAGAAATTTGTTTTATTTTCTTATCTTAAGGGGCCCTCTTAGATTTATAACCCTACAAATTTGTTATAATAAATAGAAAATATATTTACTTTAATAGATTACGTGATTTTCCTTAGATTACATATTTGCATTGTGATGGTGAATGTTCATTTTAGATGACATATTTGTAAAGTGGTGACATGATTTTAATATCAAGTATCTTCGTTTAACAGTAAAATCTAAGCAAAATCTCTACAACATCTAAAAACACACTACATTTTATTTATGGTGTATAATTGTATATCACTTATATGAGTAGTAGTTCAAATAAAAAAATCATAAATTATATTTATTTTATTGAATATTTTGATTAAAATTTAAATTTAAATTTTAATGGAAAACACTTTTTTTTTTGTACGTTTTCTTTCTTTCAATCATACACTCTCTGTTGGATAAATCTAAGATTGTCTCTCTTGTCAGATCTTCCACTCATCGCATATTCTTGTGTTCCTTGGGATCAATCACGTGCGAAAGGGTCACGTGACCCTATTCATTATATCTTACCCTATTAAGTGCATTTTCTTTTTCTGTAATATATATATTTTTTTTTATAAAAGGAATTAAAGAGCCCAACAACATCTTTAGTGTAGAGTCATATATTCGATCATTATATTACAATTTGGATTTTATACCACTTTTCAATTAAAATATGTTAACATAACATTAAAAATAAGGTTGAGTCTTAAATAAGACTTTAAGTTATACAAATAAAAAATTATTTTTCTATGTTAAAATATATATTTCTGAGCAACTAAAACAAATATTAATGAGAGTATAATTTTTATAAAACTTTTGTATATGGAGTAAACATGGTAAAAAGATATTATTGTTAGAACCCATCAAATGATACAATAAGTATTATAAATATATATTTTCGTTTTCAGTATAAATTTTTTAATTTCAATAATTTTATTTTATTTTAAATATTTTAATGGGTAAAGTAATTAAATATATATTTAGTAAATTGTACATTATATATATATATATATATATATATATATATATATATATATATATGGAAAAAATCAACATTCATATGTAAATGTGAGGAGGTAGTCTTTCAATTTTTTTGTAAATTTAAAATTTTAATTAATAATTACATATTAAAATTATTATTTTTTAAAAATAAATACACGTAATAATTATTAAAAAAACTAAAAAAATATATTAAAATACCTTAATCATCAATGGAGTTATGCCAAAATTAATAACATAAAAGTTTTTGTATTAAAAAATGTAATAGTTTGTGTATTAAAAATAAGTCATATCAATATATATACTTGATAATTTTACCCAAGATTAAATTAAGACATCACTTAATAAATCTTAAAAAGAAGTTGTTGATGTTAGGATTTGATGTTAGAAACATTTAGCTTGTGTAAAATTAGAAAAAAAAAATAGGGGTTTTAAAAATAAAGTAGTTTTAAGACTTTGAGATTTTATTTAGAAATTAGTGTTATTGAGTGTATATTTTTGTTAGAACATAATTGTTATGTTATTTTTTTTTATTTTTGTCTAGGAGCAAAATAGTCTTTTGCCTTTATTTAATTAATGTAGAAATTAATTAAGGTGGTGTATAAAGAAAAAACATGCAAATTACATAATCTAGATATATTTAATAAAATGATATTATGTAAATCTTTTAGAAGATTTAGTTGTTGTTATTTAAAAAATTAGTTAAATGAATAGAAGAAGATTTTATAAACTGAAAGATTTTATTAAAACTAAAAAGATAGAGTTAGAATAAAAGAAGATAGAAAGGAGAAGAGTAAAAACGAGTCTACATTTTGTTACCCTAAAATCAAAAAACGAAAATTAAAAAGATAAGGGAGAGAAAAGACGTTTTCTAGGAGAAAAGAGGAAGAGATGAAGAAAACCTTAGTGCAATGGGGGATTTATGCTGTTTTTGAAGTTAGATAAAACTCTAGTATTGGCAAGGTATGGGAAAACTTACCATTGGTTTTTGTATGCTATACATTCTCAATTTACTTGCATGAAGTACTTGTTTGATATGTGTTATATGATTATGATTATCTGTGCTATTGTTGGACAAGGGTTTTTGTGTGCATATAATAGGTTTTTGGTAATATTTGTGATGGGTTTTCCCTATAAATGTATTATGTATTTTTTTGTTGGGTTATCTCAACAAAGGGTTTGATGTTAAGAGAGAACAAAATCATGATGTTTGGAGTTTTCATGCAAATATATGTTGTAAGTGTTAGGTTATTAGACTCCCTTATGTAGAGAATAAGCCAAATAATGTGGACCATTATGTCTCACTTTTTTTTAGTGGAGATGTGTCAGATTAATAGAGCACATTAGATTCATTTGAAGAGAGGAAAAAACCAAGTGAGAGAGAAAGGAAGAGAAGAAGTCATTCCTGCACAACATTAAACCTGCACTGATGTTTTCGTTGTTTTGAAGTCGTTCACCGTTGGATCGAGCTAAATTTTAGACAGTGGGTTCCAAACGTATGGTTCTTCATTATTACCGTTCGGATCATCAATTAGAGGTTTATTTTGGGAGAAAAAAACCTCGCATCAACAAATTTATTTTGGAGAATTTTCATCTTCTTGGTTCTCATTTGTAAGCGTTATGCTTAGTTAGTTTGGATGATTGAAAACCCCATTTGGTGTTTTATCAAAGACGTTTTTGTACCCTATTATTGATCATAGGAGATTATTCTTTAGTATGGACAACTCGTGGTTTTTACCCTTGCATTGAAGGGGTTTCCACTTTAAAAATTGTTGGTGTCTCTTTGTGTTTTGGATTCTGTTTTTTCTCTATTTGTTTGGTGCTCCTCATAGATTCTCACAAGAAGGGGGATTGAATTTCTGTTGCATTATTACTCTTTGTTAAGTTGTTATTGTTTTTTACTCTTTTTCCCATCAGTAAGGGTGTGGTAATAATCATATGCAGTATAATTGGGTTTATTATGGTATAACATGTAAATGATTGGATTTGGATGATTCAAGTGATGTATTATATGTGTTTGAGTATGTTTACATAGGTATGTGATGCTTGAATGCATGTACGATGTGTTAAGTATGTTTCCACGTGATCTAGGGTTAATGTATGTATATTTGAATGCTTGAATCATGTTCAGGATGTGTTTGGATTCAGCAATAATCGATTATCATTAATTATAATTGACTATTTGTACGTTGGTTTTGAGTGTGGTTTCAGGAATACTCGATTATTGGGATGATAATTGATTATCCCTTCCTACGTGATTTTTTTAGGTAAATTTCACTGAGATGATCGATTATCTTAAGTGATAATCAGTTATCACAATGCATTTTGGTGAAAAATGACAAATTTGATGAAGAATGGATGTGGATCAAGCCCGAGAAGTTGTGGAACATGATGATTGATGTTAGTGGTTATGTTTAGGGTTAATTTGACTTGTGGTTGAGAGTGGAGCATGGCTGAGTGTTGGAATGTACATGAGTATGTGATTGATGAAAATGAGAGTGGAGGATAAATCTACCACTTGTACCTCGTAAATCCTGGTTTTATCGACAGATAAGTGTTTCCTGTTGCCTTGTGTGCATTGGAATGGTTGTTCGGGTATTGAGCCTTTGGGTAAAGGTGTGTTTCGTGTCCTTGTATGGCAGGACTACATGTTTCTTAGCTAGATTGCGGGACTACTCGAGCATATCTGAAGGGGAGACTATAAATGATCTGTAGGGGAGGCTACAGATGTCCTATATGGGAGCCTACATATGTCCTCTAGGGGGGGCTAGAGGTGGGTTGTAGGACCAGCTACAATCTATAAGGTAGGGTATAAGAGTGAGATGGACTCTTTCCACTATGGTGTTATGGTATGATGATGCTCATGGTGTTGTTCATGACTAGATAGTCATGACGGTGGTGTATCTATGATGATGATCATGGTACTTTAGATGTTCAAGGTATTGCTATGTTGATAGTGATGTTATTGTAATGGTTATAGTAGGTAGTTTGCATAATTGCTAATGGGGTTGATAGACCAAATGTTTAAGTGTGAGATGTTAGAAATGACATAACGATTTAAGATCAGGGATTGAGGATCGAGTAATTAATTATATTTGAATTGTTTATATTAGAAGATTAAGAATCCTATTGTTATTACATAATGTAGGTATTTGATTAGTTTTGAAATAATATAATTGGAGGATGCTTTGAAACTATTATGTTTTGAATAAATTTTATAGGGTTTTAAAAATTATGGTAAAGTTTTGAAATTTATAGATTTTTTTTATAAAATCGTGATATTCCATAATTTGGAGTGTTAGACCGGTTGTGTTTGATTTCGATGCATACTGTTTACATGAGCAGACTGTATTTGGATAAAAAGTTGCGAACGTGGAATTAGAGGTGAGTTTGGAAATGGGATCCTCCTAAGAGTGCGAAGATAAGCAGAAAAAATTATTTGTTCATGTGTAACTTTACACATGTGCCCTTGCTTTATTCTTTTTCTTTTTCACATCTAGAAATGCAAAACTCAACCATGAAGGTGGGGAAATGCAGGTCCGTGGACATGCTTTTAATTATTAATAATAATAATAATAATAATAATAATAATAATAATAATAATAATAATAAAGTATTTTAACTTATTTTCTAATTCCATTTTATTTTAATATAATTTCATTAATTTTAACTTTTATATGTTAAATAATAACTTATATTTCATTTTACCATAATTTGCACTAATTATATTGTACTTGAATTACTTTTATGATTAATGATAAAATAATAATTATCTAATTTTATCTATCAAACTATTTTTCTGATTTATCAAATTCATTACATTATTCAATAGTTTTTTATAAACTTTCTTCTCATTATAATCTTCATCATTACTTTTATTTCTTTTTCTTCTTAAATTTATTTATCCAAATTCATTAGAAACAAACACATATTAAAGTATATTAACAATCACGGATTTTTGAATTTTGTGTGGACTTTTTAACCAACGCTAATTTCCTGTTTTCTTGAATAAGGTTGTGTGACTGGGTTTTTCTTATACATGGAACCAGTTTAAAAGAAGGAAATTTTGAGCAAGAAACAAAAGATCCAACCATGTGAAACAAGTAAAGTGTGATGAATTGAACATGGAAAACGAAAGAACATTTATAATTCAAAACATCTATAAGAAGATAAAAACTAAAATACATCTTCTTGAATATTGTAATGTTCTGTGAAAGAAAAAAATTAAAGAAAATTAAAAAAATATGAAAATTATGAATATAATTGATAAATAATTTATGAAAATAAATAAATTTTAATTTAATTTTAATTTTAAATTATGTTAAATTTATTGGACAAGTGCTCGGATTCAGTAGACAAAAGTCCACACGTATGTAATTTTCCTTTTCTATTATTTTTATGTGTTTTTTGATTTTATTTAAAAAAATTGAAGTTTTCTTAAAAAAACACACACAAGTATAAGAATTCCATCTTATCTTGTTTGTTAGATTAGAATTCCATCTTATCGTAGTCTCTATTCTGAACATAATCGTATTATGTGATGATTTTGTGTTTCTATTCAATATTGCTTACACGTTATGTTAGACATATTATCTGTATAACACTCACGCAACTCAATTATGGCATTTGGTCATTATAAAAGGAAAAGAAATCTTCATCGATAATAATGGTGAGTGACACCCACCACCCTCAAAAGTTTTCTCAGTTTCAATTATCAGCTTTCAACCTTTGACTGTGAACAAACAACTTCAAAAGAAACCACAAAATTCTTTGAGTATTCATCATGCCCATCAAATAAATTGTTGTACAAGCAATTCAATTAATCAATGTCTCTCTTTCTCATTCTGTTCTTTGCTTTAGATGATTCCCCTTCTTTTTTTTTGCCACTTAGTTTTAGGGTACAATGGAAAAAAAAAAATTCTTATGTATCAATTAAGTTTAGCTTGTTGAAAATCTATTTACTATTTCTTTTTCTTATTTTTCTCTCTAGAAATACTGATAAAAAGTTTATCAAAACATGGTCATACACTAAATTTTTTTCTTATTTTATAACATCAATGTGAGTCGTAGATTATAAGTTTAAATTAATGGAAGATATTTAGTCTGACGATTATATAACTTAAATATAAAAATGCTTTTTTTTTCATTACTAACAATAGATATGTAATTATACATTTTGCATAGATACTATACAGAAAACAAAATAATTAAATATATTTTTCGTACGTAAATTTTGAGCTAAAATTAGAATTTGTCTCAATTTTAAACTTTTTGATATAATTTGATTTTCAAATTTTAAAATATAAAAATATAATTTTTTTATTGTGTTAAATATTTTCTATGTGTCAAATGCATTTTAGGACAACACTTGAATTGTTTACATAATTTTTATAAGTTTAAATTCAAATATTAATTTAGAATATTGTTTAAGAAAGTTCAAAACAATTAATGTCATTAATTTAGGGGTTAAATATGTTTTTAGTCCCTCAACTATTAAGCGATTTTAGTTTTAGTCCCTTTTTCAAACTTTGGTACACTTTGATCATTGTCCTTAAGGAAACTATAATTTTTTGTCATCCCAAATCAACGCCGTTAAATTTAATCTGATGTGGCTAACGGTGTGCCACATCACTTTTCTTTTTTTTTTCTGATTCTGGCATTGAGACTTCTCTCTCTTATTCATCTCCATCATCCTCTTCAATGCCTTCAATGTCGTCAACAATGCCGACAACGATGCCACCACCTTTCTACGAATCACGATTCCAGAAAAGAGAATGGAAAGGAGGCTTTCTCGTAATAGCGTGACCTTGTGCCATGGCAGAAGAGGAAGAAATTCTTCCTGCGTTGCGTGACGAAGAAGCCCTGCCTAGAGAACAGAGGAACAATTTAACAATAATAAAAATAATCCAAAAAATGGAGTGGTACCTTGAGAGTGATGAGTCCACAAAGAGCCACAAAATTACTTATTGCAAGAGCCATCTTTGGTTTATGATTTCCATCTTTATACAAATCTGGGTGCAACTTGTGCAGAATTCTAGCCAACTCCTTATCAGAGTGATCCTGAATAGACAAAGCCTTCACTAGTACAAAAATATTATATAACGTCGTTATTTTTTTGCCTTTCCCGTCGAATTCGAGGTCGACGTCATATCGGGAAACGTTAAATTGACGTCGAATTTTAAAAATTTGACGTTAATCAAATTGACATCGAATTTTTTTAATATTTGATGTTAAGCATTTTTTTTTGTTTTTTTAAATTAATTGTAATCCTCTTTTACAACTCTACGAGACCTAAAAAGTAGAAAAACAACAAATTTCAGTTTTTGGTATTTTATAAAGCATGAACTATGAATGTGTAGTATAGTATCAAAAACAAACAACAATAACAAACAACAAACAAGGTCAATCAAACAACACCAACAACAACAAGTTCAACCAAATAATAGCAACAAACAAGTTGAAGAAAAAACAACAAAAAATAACAACAAACAAGTTCAACAAATAAGTTCTTCAAAACAAAAACAAAAACAAAAACTAGCCTTCAAAAGGTGGGTTCATCGGAATAAAGTGTTTCTACCAGTGAGAGAGAAAGCAGAATGCGCCTATGAAGGACAAGAACACGAAAATAATCGGTCAAAACAAACGAAAATTATGCATAAAGTAGTTAATTAACATGCATTTGTATCAAATGAAAGAAACAATACATGTGATGGTCGTCAAATTTCGTTCGAGAAAAGTTTGAGAAGAGAAGAGGGTCTCGTGCACTAAGATAAAGTGAATGAATTTTCAAATCTCCCGCTCAAATTAAAAAGGGGAAACTTTTTGTTGACAAATAATACGTTGAAGCTCCTACAAAATTCGACATATTATATGTGGTTTAAAAGAAAAAAAGAAAAAAAGAAAAAAGAAAAAAGAAAAAAGAATCACTTTTTGGCTTCTGGCTGACAAATAATACGTCAAAGTCCTAATAGAATTCGACATATTATTTGTTGTTTAAAAGAAAAAAGAAAAAAGAATTAAAAAGGGTGACTCTTTAGCTTTTGACTGACAAATATTACGTCAAATATTACGAGCATTTAGAACCTTGACTCGCGGGGTGGTGTTGAGTGAAGAACTAGTGATTCTGGTTGTTCGGAGAAGGCGATGACACTGTGGAGGTGCGATCTGGGTAGGGCTTCCTCGTCACGCAATGCAGGAAGAGTTTCTTCCTCTTTCGCCATGGCACAAGGTCACGTTGCCTGAACATATCGCCACGTTTCAGAAAAAAAAAAGTGATGTGGCACAACGTTAGCCAGATCAGATTAAATTTAACAGCGTTGGTTTTGGAGGACGAAAAATTATAGTTTCTTTAAGGACAAGGATCAAAGTGTACCAAAGTTTGAAAGAGAGACTAAAACTAAAATCGCTTGATAGTTGAGGAACTAAAAGCATATTTAATCCTTAATTTAGAAAAGGACTATATTCATTCATTTTTAAAAATTTGTGAAAAAAATGTATCAAAGTTTGAAATAAGTATGAATTTCAACTTAATGTCCAAATTTAAAAACTAAAAAAACATATTTAACTCAAAATAATTAACAGATACAATAATTTTAATTTATTGAAATAACACGTGAAATTACATTCTTCAAATTATAATAGTTAAATACATTGAATATAACATGAGGAAGAGGACAACTGTGAGGGCGACGACAATGCCGTCAAGGGAACAACCAGTTATCAGGCCAGGTGCCTCCAACTGTTTGGGCCCTTACTAGGCTTCAGTTTCTTGAAATGTCCAACAACAAGTTTAAAGGTTTTGTCTCTGCTTCCATCTCTGCGGCATTCACCAAACTCATTTTGTCTACTAACGAATTTTCTTGCAAATTCCCAACACGAATATGCCAACTCCCTCACCTTCTGGAGATTGATGTCAGCAAGAATCGCTTCACTGGTGAAGTTCCTACGTGCATAAGTTGGTTAAAAAAGATACAGAAACTTAAGATGCAAGAGAACATGTTCAATCCCGCGAAATACCCAGTAACGTGGCCCTTTAGAACGACATGACAGAGTTGAACCTATCATTTAACCTATTTTCCAGTTCAATCCCGCGAGAACTTGGGAGTTTACACGATTTGACAAACCTTGTTGTGTCTTTAATCTCGAACCCAATTTGATTTTGATAAACCTTAATTTGGTGGTGGTTAATTTCATATTTCAGAAACTTTTTGGGTTTCATGAACCATAATTTCGTAATGAACCCTAAGCATGAATCGCTAGGGTTGAAGATGATGAAAGGTAAGGTTGAAGATGATGAACCTTAATTTGGGTTTCAATTCTTAGAAACTTTTTTTTTAATTATATATTCTACATAACCTGCTCTGAATGTTCCGTGTCATTTAATGATTCCACCTCACGCTGACCCATCACTTAGACATTAACCCAATTTAACGATAGAGAGCCAATTGCTTCAATTTTTCACTTTTAGGGACCCAACTGGAGAAAAAAAGAGACCTATTTAAGAAAACCCAACAGAAATAGGGATTGCGAAAGTGGTTTAACTAATAAATAATAACGGTGAACTTTGAAAGTTAAACATGCTTAGAGAATGGAAAAGACATGAAATGATATAGAACGATATTCACGCACACACATACACAACGCTATATAGGTACTGCCCAACACCAGTTGTAGTACTAGAGGACCTTGTTCTCTTACTTTGTGGTGATGGACGTGAATTTTATGGTGCCTAGTGTTGTTCTTCCATGATTTCACACTCTTCTTGCTTCTCAAGGATGTAAACATGTCTTGGCTTGGATCATTTGTTGCAAAATTAAAAAAAAAGGAATGAAGATTAATGTAATTATTTATAAAACAATGTAAAAACGAAAATTAAGAAGGTTAAAAGCTGAAAAAAAAGAGTTTTTTTTAATAGAAGATAGGCTTAAATAATTTGATCCATATTTTTGTTGAGTTTTTCAATGTAGTCGTATTTTTTTTAGTTGTTCAATCAAATTTCAATTTTCATTTATTTTTGTCAATTTAGTCCTCTTTTTAACACTGTTTAATTAGTTAAGGGCATGTGAACAAAGTATACCACATGCCAGTTTATGATTGTTTTGTTATTTTTTTTTTAATTTTTTCTTATTTAAAAAAAATTATCCACATGTTAAGTTAACATTGTGTTATTACGTGGAATTAATATTTAAATTAAGATGGTGTATTAGGTTTTAACATGGCTAAATGTAATTGGTCATTGTAGTTAAAATAATAGATTAGAGATTTTTTGTGCAATTCAGATTAGGGATTTGTGAACTGAATAAGGTTTAGAGAAAGAGGGATTTCAAAAGGAATTAGAGATTTGAATGTGAATAGGAGACGAACACCGTGAAGACATTTGAATTAGAATCGAGGGGAAGACGAAAACAATCACCTCAGGCTTTTGAAAGATGTACCGAAAACGTTCACGATAGTTAAGGTTAGCTTGCTTTTGTGCTTCGTTTTGTATTGCGTTTTCGTTTTAGGGATGGGAAATGGGAAATGGGTTTTTGCGTTGTGGTATGAGTATTTATTTGGAATGTTTTATGCGGTGTGGTCCTGATATTGACTTTTGAAATGTGTAGAAGTGTAGATGTTGTGGTCCCCGATTTCTTTTTCAATTGTGTAGAACCAGTGGTCCCCTGTTTGAGTGTTTCGGTGGTGGGAGTCTGAAATGAGGAACATTAAAGAGGTTTGGACGACGTTAAATACTTGATCGCTATTCCACCCATGTATGCATTTACTGTTATAAATGGTTTATATACATTTATTGCCCCTACTTTTCATATTTATATTTACTCACATATATTAAATCAAGTTTTGATCAAGATCTAGATTTACCCGTACATCAAACTGTGACACTCTTGTCAACAATATGTGTGAGGGCTTCAATCGTGTATTAGTTCATACTAGGTTTAAGCCCATTATTACCATGTTAGAAGACATTAGGGTTTACATTATGAAGAAATGAGCTACGAGCAGGACAAAGATGACATCATATGAAGGTTCTATTTGTTCTAAAGTTCTCAACAGATTTCAAAAGGAATCATGGTTAACTAGATATTGGATACCAAGGTAACTTTAATGATACAATTAACATAATTTCACATGATCATTACTTTATTGCTAACTGTGTTATGGTTTTGTATACATGACAGGTGGTCAGCAGATAAATTATTTGAAGTCAGACAAATTTCTCAATTTGGGGAGCAATTTATTTCAATGTTGACAAATTGGAGTGCACGTGTAGAAAATGGAGCATTATTGGCATTCCTTGTAGTCATGCCCTTACTGCAATGAAATTGCTGAATTTAAATGGAGACGAATACATTGGCCATTAGTTTGGGAAGTCAACATATGAAGAGACCTACAACTCTATCATTTATTCTATCAATGGTCAACATGTGTGAGAAATTACATCATATCCAGATGTATTACCCCCAGAGAAAAGAACAATGTCAGGAAGGCCTAAGAAGGAAAGTGAATTAAGAAAGGGTGGGACCATAAAAAGATGTGGTGTCTGCAAGCAACTTGGACACAACAAAAAATCTTGCCCACAACGACCTCCAATACAACACACTGAATCAATAATCTCTGCACCACAACAAAGTAAAGTAATAATATCTCCACCAACAGATTTGATTCCTACTCAACAATCAACTGATGTTTAATTAGTTGAAAATGTTAGGACTTTAATTTTGTAAACAATGTTTTATATTTGATGTAATGTTTAATTACAATCCCTGGACAATCATTTTTTTTGTTCCTAATGCAAAGCATATATATACTTTGTCAAAGAGGATGTCATGTATTTTGATAACTTTGGGGCTTTGTTAAACTATATTATTGGGTTTATTTTTGTGTATTTATTAATGACCATTGTTGAATATCCCTTCTTGCTTAATGAGTACAATTTTTCATGTAATGATTAAACTATATTTGGTTCTAGATAGACACCATTTTCTATTTACCTTTTACACATTGTTAAACACTAATGAGTAAATGTTTTAATTAAAACACATTAATATTACAAATACCCAATTACATTACATAAACTTCTTACAACAAATCAACCAAGTTTCATCAACATTGATATTACAATTACATTAAAAACACATATAACAAACACCACGCCCATTAACACCTTCAACCACTTTTCCAACATAAAAACACATTTATCTAAACAAGCTATTTTGATCTTTTCAACATCTCTTTCTTCCATCTTCATCATAGTTCCAGCCATTTCCTCATTTCTCGCACTTTCACGAATCATTTCTTCCACATTCACCATATTTCCACATATATCTTTAGGACTTTCTTCAATTCCTTCTTCACTACACCACTAAAAAAAGTTGTAGCCAACCAAATCTTCACTCCCACCCTGTTCAACAACACACTTCAAAACACACATCTACTCTGTCCTCAAAACCCAAAAAAGGAAACCTAGATTTGTGCTTCCATGAAACTTACTTTGAAGTTAGGGCAACCCCAGAATTCCATCCCCCCCGTAATTTTAGGGGTTCTCACAATGCGAAATACTACATTCTCACCATAGAAGCAAGTGGGTTTTATACCCAACCTCCTTGCACCGCCACTACTTTGTTGTATGCCCCAACCGCTGCATGTGCAAGACAAAGATGAACGAGACATTCCTCAACTGAACACTTTTCTGTTCCAGCTTCCACAACCAACTCTTTCTCAACACGAAGAACAATGACAAATTCTACCTTAAGGACCCCCTTTAAATGTTAGGGCAAGCATAATAATTTCAGGGTCCGCGTAGAAATGATCATTATAAAACACGTCAGGTAGTGAAATTAATACACAATAACACGTCCTCTAAAATAAATTACAGTTCAACATTTCTAGATGTTGTTTTTGACCACTTAACAAAAAATGGCTTAATTGTTACAGTTTTACATACTTTAAGACCCAATTGAGACCGTTTTCAACAAGAGGACCCACTTGAGATTTCTAACAAATATGAGGACCAAACGAGAGTTTAAACCTATAATATAATTATTAGATTTATATTTGATTTTTGTTACCTCTAAAAAAAATAAGATTAGAGTTAGTTTAAATTAGAAGGAAAATTCTTCATTATTTTTAAACCAATTCTAACTCCATGTAGCAAGAATCAAACATAAATCTAGTAATTATATTTTAATTATATAGTTAGAGTAGGTTTAAAAATAATTTAAAAAATATTTAATAAAAGTGTGAAATTTAATAAAAATATCAATATAACATTTATATAAAAATTCAATTTGGTTTCAATTTAGAGAGACAAAATTACTCCATTAAAAAAAATGAGAATGTATTGAATACAAATAACAAATATAGGAACTGAATTGAATATTAGACAAGGAAACATGACCGTGACACAATCATGTGACAATAACATTACCATGTGACAATTTTGAATTGACATGAAAATATATTTTTTTTAAATTAAGAAAAAATAAAAATAAAAATAATAACAAAAAAAACTCAATTGAGATATGACATACATGTCATTAACTACTTAAAGAACATTTAAAAAGACTAAATCGAAAAAAAAAAATAACGAAAATTGAATTATTTTTGAACAAACAAAAAACTGCGATCACGTTAAAAGAACTCAATAAAAATAAAGACTAATTTAATATTTAAATTTAAAAAATAATTAAAATAACGATAAAAATTAATATTATCACATTCTTTTTTTTTCAGACGTTGATGTTTTGTTTAAACTTGACCTAAACTTTCTTCTTAGTCTATTTAAAACTTTATGTCTTCTCGTATCCTTTTAAACATATTTGGGATTGTAACATCCCAAAATTATACAGTCAACAACTATATAATAGAATATTAACATGTATTAATATGATAAAACAGTTTTACAATTAAATAGAGCAGTGTGCAAAAATGGCCGAACGGCCTTACATATACACACAAAATGACGAGCGTTCACGAAAGCATAAGGACGAACGGTTTACAAAACAATGACCGAACGTCCTAATATTTACAATCAGAAGAAGAGCGCTCGCTCACAGCCACTCGCTCTAATAACTAAAACTAACTAAAAACCGAACGCCTTCACTGTTCGGCCTTCACTTCCACGTCTACTAGATTTTCTTCAACTAGGATTTCTTCTTCAAGCGCTTGCTCCAGAGAAGCATCTCCATCTGCTCACATCCACACGGATGATCATTGCATTTGACAAGACGGATATACATAGACAGACAACACAATGGAAATGCAAGGGTAAGCTTATTGAATTTAATTCAAATCAAACATATATTTCATACTTATCAAATACAGCAAGTAAATTCACAAACATATACATTCAATTCATACAATAATTCCATCCAAATCCTGATGCTAGACCGACCGTCCGGACTGTATGAATCCTGTGTAGCTAAGGCGTCCGTGCACTCAGGTGGGGTAACTGGAATGCTCATCAGTAGCCACCTGAGGTTAGTCTGTTCTGTCCAAGTTACAGTTATGGACTAGACCTCCTGCCATTCCCACGCATGACATACTCCTCTCTACTTGAGAACGAGCACTCACGGAATATCAGGATGAACCACCATCTAAGCTTACCACGTTCATACTTACAAATCTCAATTTCCATTCAAGAGTCGTTCCTCCCTGGAACGCTCGTTCAAAAACCATAATCACAATTTCAGTTTTCATAGTGTTCGCACATCTTAATTCTTTCTCTTAAATACATTTTCATTCTATGTTCCACTTGCATAAAAAGACGAACGTTCACTCCCCTTCATAACGAGGACGAACGTCGAGGACGAGACCGAGAAAGACTCCTTTGAATCAGTTAAATGAAATGGCTTTAGTACGACCCGAATAATACTTAGAATAATTTAAATTCAATAACTCTGGAACGAATCAAATGGATAGATATATCACAAATTGTTTAGATAAAGAATCCGAACACGATTTAATTCAAGAGTCAACCGCCAGTCAATGACCGAGCGTTAAAATGAAACTTTTGGACGAACGTCACTGAAATCTTGGACGAACGTTACTAGGATGATTGGACGAACGCTATTTAGATTTTAAGGACGAATGCTATTTCAATTCAGGACGAACGCTATTACCGCTTGTTGATAAGTACAGAAGGAACGAACGTTAGGTATAGGACCGAGCGTTCTTTACCGCATACACATTTGGACGAGCGTTCGGTATCAGACCGAGCGCTACTTATTACTTACTCTTTGGGACGAGCGTTCGGTCTAAGACCGAGCGACACTTGGGACGTACGTTTTTAGGTCGAGGCTCTTAGCTGAATTCAAATTCATATAAAATTGGGATTTATATAAGATGAGATATTTAAAGTCTCTGTTTTAATAATTTGACTAAGAGTTCAAAGGGATATTATCAGGCTTCTCAATTCCTACACAACACTCATGATGTTTACGTCTGGCCGAAAGCACAACGTAAAGCTATATAAGAGGGCGTTCGTCCTCAAAAGGAAATCCTTTCCAAATGAAAGGGTTCGACTACTTCAAAGAATTTTACTATGAATACCGTACGGTCAATGACCGTATCGATAACGAACGTTCATTTTCATATACTTCTCATATTAAAATTTTCTCTTCCAGTAACTCATTTTCCAGTATAACTTACATTCATTCAATTAATCATATCACAGTATATTCTATACTTCTCAAGCTTTGAATCAAAATCATATACCTACATCAAATATAAAAATCATACTGTATACAAATTTACAGAACATTCATACACACAAGCATATAATTTCCAGTACATACATGCAACACTTTCATATATCATCTCAGAATCATATTCATATACTCAAAAGTCAAATATCAGAAATCATATTTTCAAGCATCTCATAACGCGCATGCAGTACAGACATCACATGAATTAAATCTAATAAGCTTCCCTTACCCGGATTGTAGTGAACGTCCTAAAATGAGTGGATCTTGATTCATCTAACCGAGACTCTCTCAACGTTTCACTTAAGCTTTCCAACTAAACTAACCAAAGAAAATGAAAGGACTTAGTCCACACCATTGCATGCACCGGAATATGGTTTGCAGGAATTTCCAGAAACGAGCGTCCAAATAAAACTTACCAGAACTGTAAGTTGTTCGGTTCAATCTGGAGCTCTTGGTGCAGTGATCGTCCTCACGGCTCTGAAACGTGATCGGAGTGCAGAATGGTGAGTTACAGAAGAGAGAAGAAGAAAGGTCTCTAGAGAGAAGGTAGAGAATTTGGAAAGCAAGAGTTTGGGGAAGAAGATGAAGTGTGCAGAAGAATGGGAAGAGTTTCCCAGAGAAAATAATTTCTCTTCCCCACGTAGGAAGAACGTCCATTCATCTGCTGCCACTTGGAATCCACTACCGTTTTAGAATGTTCCAAAGTGACACTTGGCAGTCTGCATGCAGTGTGAGTAAGTGCGTTTTAATGAAGGAGTGTGCGTGTCACGGTGCATTAATGGAACCAGAGAGGTGACTAAGCAGAATAATTAATGGGGCGTGACAATCCCCCTAACTACAAAAATTTTCGTCCTCGAAAATTGAAGACTTACCAGGGAATAGATGAGGGTATAAGTCCTTCATGGCATCTTCAACTTCCCATGTAGAGTCGCCTGTCTTTTCATCCCACACCACTTTCACGAGACGAACGTCTTTCCTTTTATGTAATTTAGTACGAACGTCTTCCACACGAACTGGCTTCATCTCCAGCGTCCGGTCTTGGCGAAGACGAACGTTCTCAAGCTCCAATATGTGCGAGGGATCATCTACGTATTTTCGGAGTTGCGAGACATGAAATACTGGATGAAGGTTGGACAATTGTGGAGGTAGGGCTAGCTCGTATGCAACAGGTCCAATCTTCCTTGTAATCTGGTACGGCCCCACGAACTTAGGAGATAATTTCTTTGAACGCAATGCTCTTCCTGCTCCAGTAGTTGGATTTAACCTTAGAAAAACATGATCGCCAGCTTCGAACTCTAAGGGTCGTCTCCTCTTATCTGCGTATGACTTCTGCCTGCTTCTGGACGTCTTCAACCTCTCTTGAATTAATTTCACCTTTTCAGTCGTTTGTTGAACGAGCTCGGGTCCAGTCAATAGGTTTTCTCCTTCTTGAAACCAGCAAAGTGGTGTGCGGCATTTACGTCCATACAGGGCTTCAAAAGGAGCCATTCCAATGCTTGACTGGAAGCTGTTGTTGTAGGTGAATTCCACTAACGGCAGGACTTCATCCCAAACGCCCATATGATCGAGTACGCACGTCCTTAATAAATCTTCAAGCGTCTGGATTGTTCTCTCGGATTGACCGTCCGTCTGAGGATGGTACGCTGAACTCATTTGGAGTCTGCTGCCCAGTTCGCTTTGCAACGACTGCCAAAACCGAGAGGTGAACCTGGTGTCTCGGTCAGAAATGATGCTGGACGGCACTACATGCAGACGAATGATCTCCTTGATGTAGAGCTTTGCCAAGTTGGTCAATGACATCTTCAGGTTGACCGCTAGAAAGTGAGCACTCTTTGTTAAACGATCCACTATAACCCAAACGGAATCGTGATTCTTGAATGTGCGAGGCAAGTGTGTCACGAAGTCCATTGAAATACTGTCCCACTTCCATTCTGGAATCTCCAAAGGTTGCAGTAGGCCGCCCGGTCTTTGGTACTCAGCTTTAGCACGTTGACAGGTTAGGCATGATGCCACAAAACGTGCGACATCGCTCTTCATTCCTGGCCACCAAAACGACTGCTTGAGATCATGATACATCTTAGTCATGCCGGGATGCATGCTAAGACGACTGTGATGTCCTTCTTCCAATATGACTCGCTTCAGCTCTCCATCACTTGGAACGCATGTTCTACCCATATAACGTAATAGGCCGTCCGTTCCAGTGTTGAAAAATCTGGCCTGATCTGTACCGAGCGCGCCTCTTATCTTCATCAATTCTTCATCTTCAAGTTGCTTCATTCTGATCCGTTCAAACACGTCACTGGATATCCTAAGGTTGCAGCATTTGATGCTGTTCGGTTCTAAATTGAACTGCAACCTTAAGTCCCTAAAGCTTTCCACTAAGCTTATCTCACGCACCATCATGGACGAGACATGCACCACCTTCCTGCTCAATGCGTCCGCCACAACGTTCGCTTTACCAGGATGATAAAGCAACTCAAAGTCATAATCCTTTAGGAATTCCAGCCACCTCCGCTGCCTCATATTTAACTCCTTTTGATCAAAGAGGTACTTGAGACTCTTATGATCACTGAAGACTTGGAAAACGGATCCATACAAGTAATGTCTCCAAATCTTCAAGGCAAAGACGACCGCTGCCAGCTCAAGGTCGTGCGTTGGATAATTCCTCTCATGTATCTTCAATTGCCGAGAGGCGTACGCCACTGCCTTCTTCTCTTGCATGAGAACGCACCCCAAACCTTGGTGAGATGCGTCACAGTAAACTTCGAAAGGTTTGGCAGTGTCCGGAATTACCAAAACTGGAGCGCTCGTCAACTTCTGCTTCAGCTCTTGAAAACTAGATTCACACCGATCGGTCCAGGCGAACGGGTGATCCTTCCTGGTCAGTTGTGTTAACGGTGCTACTATCTTAGAAAATCCTTCTATGAAACGCCTATAGTAGCCCGCGAGTCCCACAAAACTTCTTACTTCCGTGACCGAGCGTGGACTCTCCCATTCCAAGACCGCTCGTACTTTAGTTGGGTCAACTGAAATCCCACCAGCAGACACAACGTGACCCAAGAACTGCACTTCCTTCATCCAAAATTCACATTTGGACAGCTTAGCGTACAACTCTTTTTCTCTCAACACTCCAAGTACCAACCTCAAATGCTCTTCGTGCTCTTCACAACTCTTGGAGTAGATGAGAATATCATCAATAAATACCACCACGAACTTGTCCAAATACGGCCTGAAGATTCTGTTCATGTAGTCCATGAAGACTGCTGGAGCGTTCGTCACACCGAACGGCATGACCACATACTCATAGTGTCCATACCGAGATCTAAAGGTCGTCTTCTGAATATCTCCTTCCTTAACCCGAATCTGATGGTAACCCGATCTTAGATCAATCTTTGAGAAGACGCTCGCTCCATGCAATTGATCCAGTAGATCGTCAATCCGAGGCAGTGGGTATTTATTCTTGATGGTCAGCTTATTCAATTGACGATAGTCAATGCATAGCCGAGAGCTGCCATCCTTTTTCTTCACCAACAGCACAGGCGCTCCCCAAGGTGACACGCTTGGACGGATGAACTTCCTGTCCATTAATTCTTCAATTTGCTTCTTGAGTTCAACCAATTCAGCGGGTGCCATTCTATATGGTTGAACTGAGATTGGTGCGGCTGTAGTTACCAAATCAATTGTGAACTCCACTTCACGAACGGGAGGCAGTCCTGGCACTTCATCCGGGAAGACGTCCGGGAATTCGTCCACAACCGTTCGTCCTTCAATGTGCTTATTGGACGAACGTTCAAAACTCTTAGTTCCATCCTCCCCGTCTGCATGCGTCATGATCAAAAAGCAACTCGCGCCCTCCATAATATCTTCTTTCAACTGGCTGAGCGTCACACCCAAATACTCCTCGTCTTCTTCAGGAAACACCAACTTCTTAGCTCCACAATCTATGAGAATGCGATTGGTATTCAGCCAATCCATTCCCAAAATTACTTCTAAGTCTTTGAGAGGCAAACATATGAGGTTCACCTTATATCTACGCCCTTCTACCTCAATGGGACATCTAACGCACATGGTAGACGTCCTAACCTCACCAGCTGCTGGTGTTGACACCACCAAATCAAACTGCATCTCTCTCTCCACTATCCCCAACTTATCAACGCACGCCTTCGAGATGAAGGAGTGTGTCGCCCCCGAATCAAACAATACACAACACTGCATTCCATATAACAAGCACGTGCTGGTGATAAGTGTACCTGAACTCGCTGCTTCTGCACTCGTGATTGCATATACACGCCCAGTAGCTTGGGCCCGTCCACCTCTCCCTTGCTGATTTCTTCCAGCGTTCGGCGGCCTCATCACTGCGCGTCCGCCCATATTACACTCATTCTCCAGATGGCCGTTCCTTCTACATCGAGTGCAATATTTCCCTCCAATCAACTGAGGGCATGACGACCTGAAATGGGGTCCTCCACACTGGAAACATCTAACCGGCCCCTGTTGCCCTGACTGTCCAGCAACCACCAAAGCTTGAGATCCACTATTCTGTGCTGGACGAGCGTACGGTGTCCTGTTACGGTTCAGGTTAGGTCTCGACAGAACTGGTCCTCTTGACGCCTGTAGTTTCTTCTGTTGTTCTGCCTCAGCCATATTTTTCTCTAGCACTTTAGCCCTCTCGACCATTGCAGGGAAAGACCGAATGCAAAGACTGGAGATCAACACCTTTAGATCGCTCCTCAACCCATTCTCAAATTTTCTACATTGCCACTCTTCACTGGCCGCTACTGTATTGAACCTCAGCAGATGTTTGAACTTATTTGTATATTCTGAAACCGACATTCCCCCTTGCACCAGCTGCAAAAATTCCACTTCTTTAGCAAAACGGACGCTATCCGGGAAGTACTCCTCATAAAATTTGCTTCTGAAAACTTCCCAAGTAACAGGTCTGTGAGCGTCCGTCAGTATAGCTTTCACGCTCGTCCACCAATGGCTTGCTTCTCTAGTAAGCAAATATTCCGTGAAAGCCAAATGATTCTCATCTGGACACCTCTTGGCATTGTAAATCCGTTCCATATCCTGCAGCCACTGATCTTCCTCATCCGGAAGACCCTTCCCACTAAACTTGGCCGGATGGTGTTGAAGAAAACTCTCCAAACTCCACTCGGTATGATGAACAGCATTTGAAGAAGACGCTCCTGGCGTGCCTCTGGTGGCAGAAATGAGTTCCATCAATTGTCTCTGAGTTTCCTCAGAGTTAGCGCGAGCAACCTCCAAACTCTGCATAGCGCTCTGATTCTGCTGCATCAGAACAGCGTTCTGCTCCATTAAAGTGGTGTTTTGTTGATGCAATCGTTCCACCACTGTTTCCAACAATCTAGTGTTATGGGACGTGTCAGACTCGCTCGGTTGCGGAGGAGGAGGGAGTCTAGGCGCCATTAGTTCTCTGGACCAGAGAAAAACGAACGTTAGTCATGTCTAAGAGTTAAAACAATAACTCATTAAACACACAATAAGCACACAGCACAAACGCAATGCACTCATAACCTACAACGTCCTTAAGAGAACAAAATGCTCTGATACCAATAATGTAACATCCCAAAATTATACAGTCAGCAACTATATAATAGAATATTAACATGTATTAATATGATAAAACAATTTTACAATTAAATAGAGCAGTGTGCAAAAATGGCCGAACGGCCTTACATATACACACAAAATGACGAGCGTTCACGAAAGCATAAGGACGAACGGTTTACAAAACAATGACCGAACGTCCTAATATTTACAATCAGAAGAAGAGCGCTCGCTCACAGCCACTCGCTCTAATAACTAAAACTAACTAAAAACCGAACGCCTTCACTGTTCGGCCTTCACTTCCACGTCTACTAGATTTTCTTCAACTAGGATTTCTTCTTCAAGCGCTTGCTCCAGAGAAGCATCTCCATCTGCTTACATCCACACGGATGATCATTGCATTTGACAAGACGGATATACATAGACAGACAACACAATGGAAATGCAAGGGTAAGCTTATTGAATTTAATTCAAATCAAACATATATTTCATACTTATCAAATACAGCAAGTAAATTCACAAACATATACATTCAATTCATACAATAATTCCATCCAAATCCTGATGCTAGACCGACCGTCCGGACTGTATGAATCCTGTGTAGCTAAGGCGTCCGTGCACTCAGGTGGGGTAACTGGAATGCTCATCAGTAGCCACCTGAGGTTAGTCTGTTCTGTCCAAGTTACAGTTATGGACTAGACCTCCTGCCATTCCCACGCATGACATACTCCTCTCTACTTGAGAACGAGCACTCACGGAATATCAGGATGAACCACCATCTAAGCTTACCACGTTCATACTTACAAATCTCAATTTCCATTCAAGAGTCGTTCCTCCCTGGAACGCTCGTTCAAAAACCATAATCACAATTTCAGTTTTCATAGTGTTCGCACATCTTAATTCTTTCTCTTAAATACATTTTCATTCTATGTTCCACTTGCATAAAAAGACAAACGTTCACTCCCCTTCATAACGAGGACGAACGTCGAGGACGAGACCGAGAAAGACTCCTTTGAATCAGTTAAATGAAATGGCTTTAGTACGACCCGAATAATACTTAGAATAATTTAAATTCAATAACTCTGGAACGAATCAAATGGATAGATATATCACAAATTGTTTAGATAAAGAATCCGAACACGATTTAGTTCAAGAGTCAACCGCCAGTCAATGACCGAGTGTTAAAATGAAACTTTTGGACGAACGTCACTGAAATCTTGGACGAACGTTACTAGGATGATTGGACGAACGCTATTTAGATTTTAAGGACGAATGCTATTTCAATTCAGGACGAACGCTATTACCGCTTGTTGATAAGTACAGAAGGAACGAACGTTAGGTATAGGACCGAGCGTTCTTTACCGCATACACATTTGGACGAGCGTTCGGTATCAGACCGAGCGCTACTTATTACTTACTCTTTGGGACGAGCGTTCGGTCTAAGACCGAGCGACACTTGGGACGTACGTTTTTAGGTCGAGGCTCTTAGCTGAATTCAAATTCATATAAAATTGGGATTTATATAAGATGAGATATTTAAAGTCTCTGTTTTAATAATTTGACTAAGAGTTCAAAGGGATATTATCAGGCTTCTCAATTCCTACACAACACTCATGATGTTTACGTCTGGCCGAAAGCACAACGTAAAGCTATATAAGAGGGCGTTCGTCCTCAAAAGGAAATCCTTTCCAAATGAAAGGGTTCGACTACTTCAAAGAATTTTACTATGAATACCGTACGGTCAATGACCGTATCGATAACGAACGTTCATTTTCATATACTTCTCATATTAAAATTTTCTCTTCCAGTAACTCATTTTCCAGTATAACTTACATTCATTCAATTAATCATATCACAGTATATTCTATACTTCTCAAGCTTTGAATCAAAATCATATACCTACATCAAATATAAAAATCATACTGTATACAAATTTACAGAACATTCATACACACAAGCATATAATTTCCAGTACATACATGCAACACTTTCATATATCATCTCAGAATCATATTCATATACTCAAAAGTCAAATATCAGAAATCATATTTTCAAGCATCTCATAACGCGCATGCAGTACAGACATCACATGAATTAAATCTAATAAGCTTCCCTTACCCGGATTGTAGTGAACGTCCTAAAATGAGTGGATCTTGATTCGTCTAACCGAGACTCTCTCAACGTTTCACTTAAGCTTTCCAACTAAACTAACCAAAGAAAATGAAAGGACTTAGTCCACACCATTGCATGCACCGGAATATGGTTTGCAGGAATTTCCAGAAACGAGCGTCCAAATAAAACTTACCAGAACTGTAAGTTGTTCGGTTCAATCTGGAGCTCTTGGTGCAGTGATCGTCCTCACGGCTCTGAAACGTGATCGGAGTGCAGAATGGTGAGTTACAGAAGAGAGAAGAAGAAAGGTCTCTAGAGAGAAGGTAGAGAATTTGGAAAGCAAGAGTTTGGGGAAGAAGATGAAGTGTGCAGAAGAATGGGAAGAGTTTCCCAGAGAAAATAATTTCTCTTCCCCACGTAGGAAGAACGTCCATTCATCTGCTGCCACTTGGAATCCACTACCGTTTTAGAATGTTCCAAAGTGACACTTGGCAGTCTGCATGCAGTGTGAGTAAGTGCGTTTTAATGAAGGAGTGTGCGTGTCACGGTGCATTAATGGAACCAGAGAGGTGACTAAGCAGAATAATTAATGGGGCGTGACAGGGATAGTGCAAAAACTTAAAGAGATTACTACTTAAAGAATATTTGAGAAAATTGCTTGCAAAAATAAGTAAAAGAAAAATACTTGAATGTTTAGGCAAAAGTAGTTATAACGAATATTTGCTTAAGTTTATAGTTTAGTAAAATTTTATTGTTTTCAAAAATCGAGTGTGGTATCGTGGTGGAGACAAATCAGTATAAAATAATGTGGTTCTCCTTCATGTTACTTACAAAATATCTTTCTGTTTGAAATATCTTTGAAAGAACTAAAAAAAAAATGAGAGACAAAAGTTATAGAAAACACATTTCAACCTCCATTTTTTTGTCTTATTACATTCCTGAAAGACGCTGAAAGACGCTGAAACACGTTTAACCATAAATAGCAACCAACCAATTTAACTTCATGTCAAAGAAAGTTGGCAGGGCAATGACCTTTCCACAGACAAGTCGACAAGTAACGATCCAACCACCCACATCAAAACAAGAAAAAGAAGAGTCTGAGAGATGGTATCAAATCTGTACCTGAAATGGGGCTAAATAATTTTAATTATCTTGCTCTGTGTAAATAATAATTTCTTTGATCTTTTTATAATTATACAAGAGACATGTATGCTATAACTAAACATCGTACTCAGTGAATCTGTGATGTCAAACTTGAAATAAAAATTTGGGGATAAAATTGCAGGCTTACATTCAAATGAAAAGCTTTCACTAGCTTTTGGCAGATTACATGCATAACTTCTTCCTTCCCAACTCATCAACATGAGCGGGCATTTTATTCTTTCACTAAAATGATGGGATAAAGAAGATGAAACACTTAGTGTTCTCTCACTTCAAACATCTACATATACTTTTAATAGTACAATATGGGATTATATCTTGGAAGCATCAGCTGTGGCTCGGCTAAAGGCAATGGCGGTCTTTGAGCCAGATGGACGGCCCAGATGCTTGCTGATGAAGTCACCAGCTGACATGAGCTTTCCAAGATCAACGTTGGTTTTCACACCAAGTCCCTTTAGCATGTACACAACATCTTCAGTGGCTACATTTCCAGAAGCTCCCTTAGCATATGGACAGCCACCCAGACCAGAAACTGAAGAATCCACAGCACTGATCCCCATCTGTTTTGATACAAATCAATGTCAATTAAAAACTGTTAGAATGCCAAAAGACAAAATGTGCGCCGGTTTAAACTTGGTTATAAAATCCAACTTAATGGGAAAACATTTTTTTCATAGATGGAATAGAGTGTCCATTAATTTTAATTGTTCAAAAGTTTGCAGAACAGTTAAGAACTTTTATTGCATGTGATGGAGAAAAAAGGTTCAATAAACTCCATCAAGGGACATGCGAATGAATTTGTTGACTTACTTGGATGGACACAAGAATATTAGGAAGGGACTGCCCGTAAGTGTCATGGAAGTGGACAGCAAGCTTCTCTGCTGGCACAACAGCCATTACAGCCAAAAGCATCGGAACTACAGTACCTGATCGCAACAGAATGAACAGAAGACAATATAAGTACTAAGTTCGTATTTGAGTAACCAATAGAAAGTTTTCATAAAGAATATTCATATTCTATTTTACTACACAGCAAAGAGCTAGACATCTATCATGAAAATCTGCCAAGATCTGACAGTATTTACTTTGTTATAAAAGCATAGCTAATATAGGCACACAGTGTCACAAAGAAAAATAAATTAATAAGCAGTCAGGACTCAGATCGAGAATCGATAATAGGCATAGAGAAAACAGGTTGCAGGGAATTAATAAGGGAAGGATGACCATGTTAGATACTTTTAATTAGGTGTAGTGCTTAAAACTCATCGTGGAAAAATGTGGATAGAGCCAAGAGGTAAATAAATGTTTTTGATACTGAACATTCTCAAATGAAGGAAAATTATATTGCAAGTTCAAAAATAAAGACAACGTAATACCACAAAGCACAAGAAAGGTTGAGTAATAAGCTAATTTTTAGTAAGAGTTGTTTAAAGACATGCCAAACAAAGGAATGCAATCATGGAGCTAATATAGTATGCTGCATGCTTTTTTTTTCTGGGCAAGGGAGAGAAGTAGAGTACGTACAGATAACATGCTTGTCATACTTGGAACTTGGAATGTAAAATAAGAAAACAAGGACAAATCAATGAATTACCAAAGAAATTCTTCCACGAAATTATAGTCTATACTCTGGTTATAATTAGTTTTCCAAGGAAAATGGATTTATATCCAACACAGAATTATGAAGCTTAGGTGATTGCACTAATTACCAGAAGAGACAAGAAGGCCACGCTTTTAGTTTGAGAACAATAAATGTGAGATTCAATGAAAGATATGATGTAAAATTAATCAATATGCCAAAGAACTGTGGGATATAATCGATCTCTATACTATAAAACGGACAAATAACTACAAAGCAAACTTTAATAGACTAACAAACGAAGATTTGAAATCTCCCTTATTATAGAAGTGGAGGCTTATCAGACAAAAAATAAAAAAGGTAGCAACACTGAAGATTCCTAATTTTATTAATTTTACACTACTTAGAAAAAACCTGTACCAGAATATCACCAAACGAGAGTAGTTTCAACAGAAATACTGAACAAGGTATGAATAGTTTGTAGTTTTCTAAAGGATATATCTAATTGATTACCCGGAGTACCAACTCCAATTGTGTCACCAAGCGAGATTTCAAAGCAGCCCATATCATACAGTTCTTTAGCTACATATGCCACTTTTGATGGCGGGACAGGTCCTTCCACCGGGCATCCAACAACGCATGATACATACCTATGATATTTCAATACAGAGAAACAGATTGGAATAAGCGAAACAGATTGTTTCTTTCTTTCATTTAATTGTTAAGAAGAGAGAGAAATGAGATCAAACAAAATTAAAACAGCATAAAATAAAATTGGTATGCTTATTATCAGTTCTTCACTTCCGATTAGAGTCATATACGTAAAAACTGCTAGAAATCTAAGATACAAAAACAGATTCCCTGGAACAGCACATGTAGAAAACCCCACCGAAGTAGGATATAAATTGTTTAATTAATAAATATAAATTAATAAATATAAACAGGTAACCGTATTACCCAAAAACAATAATTGCAGGGCAATAAAAGCAAATTCATCAGAAAATATCAAAATGGAAAATAAATGCACACTAATAAACATATTGAAATAGAGAAGAGTTTATACATGGTTAGAGTAATGAAGAAGAGAAAAGTCATACCCTCGCACAGGAATTGAAAGCTCTTTAGCAGCCCAAGTAACAGCTCGATAGCGGGCAAGGCTCTCTTCAATGCTACAATTAATGTTTGATTTCGAGAAAGATTCCGAAGCAGATGCAAAAACAGCTACCTCTTTAGCGCCAGCCGCTATAGCAGCTTCAAAACCCTATAAATGTAACAGATCAGATATAACAAAGTAAGTATGTCCATTTATAGTTGTTCTCGTTATTAGCACCTTTAAATTAGGCGTCAGAACCGGCAATCTAACGCCTCCCAGATTATGAACTGCTTGCATTACATCCTTTGCATCTGCCAACTGAAAGGCACAGAAAAAGATTGTTATTCAAGCAGGTAAAACTCAAATCACACTGTAAAATTTCATGATACTCAAACCGACTTGATGTGTTTGCACCTGGAAGAAAGTTCTGCCACGACAGTCATTCATAATATCAATGGAGTCAAGTAAATATGGTAAAGAAATTATACCTGTGGGACCCATTTGGGAGATACAAAACTAGTAGCTTCAATGACAGATAACCCAGAAGACGCCAACCTATGAATCAGTTCAATCTTTACATCTGTTGGTACAATGTTTTTCTCATTCTGTAATCCATCCCTTGGACCAACCTCAACTATCTTTACAAAATTTGGTATACCTTTCATAAACTGCATTGCCCAATTACAAATTGTAAGTTACTTACCAGCCATAGAAATATGATCAAATCAACCAATTACGCAGAAGGTGCAAATGCAGAATATGAAACACAAAAAGAAGCACCAAGTAGATAAGTAATTAATAATTGAACAAAACGTACTGTATCCATTGCATTACCTTATATGCCATATCCTGTACATTTTTGGTATTGCTCTTTGGACTATACTGATAATCCGACGGGTAAAATGAATTATCAATTGCTCCAAATTTCAACGAGTTCTTCCCCATGGTCATAGTCTTTTGACTGAAAGAGTCACCTCGGGACAGGTCCCTTGTTTGCCTTCTCCATGGAAATGTCTCTGCTGTATACTCTTCATCATCTTCACTGCACCAAAGATAGGTAGGCTTCACGAAATGTTATGAAGTAGGAAAGAATAAGTTAAAAAATATATGCATCAGTGTAGACTTGTCGTAAACAGCAATGTTTTACTCACTCGCAGCTGTTTGATGTGCTGCAGCTTGGTCCTTCAATCCAGCAGTTTCCCATACCCAAATTATCTACTCTGGGACGACAAGCACCGGATGAGAACCTCTGGATTCTATCTATGGTATTCATGCTTGGCAACTTGTCAAGGCCAAGTGGCTCCTCCAAACTTGACATGGTGATCTGGATGATTAAAAGGGAACTGGCAAAAGATATTGAGTAAGTACGTGCATCGGGTAAGATTTTGCTATCATGTAAGGAGATACATACGCTAATAAAAAAATGTAAGGAGATACATATTTTCATCTGCATATTTTTTTGTCAATTCTATTCATCTTCACACAGTGAAATCTGATGACATATAGGAATCCACATGTTCAATTCTTGACACACAGCAAATGTCATTCGTTAACAAATTCATTTACTGCAGAAGATAATGAAAAAAAAATGTTCACGTAAAGTAAAGATGAAGGAAGGAAAGACACATTAACTCGTCAGCTGTACTTGATTATTAGGCCATGCTTCTTTAAGCAGGTAAAAAATTAGGAGCAATTTAAATGTAAAGGGTTTTGAATTGATTTTCATTCCAAGGTTCCAACCTCCTTATGTTCAGCTTACTCAAACAAGGATAGCCTTACCCACAAAAAGGCATTACTAGCAATGAAAGTATGAAACAAACCAACATATCTCCTTTCCAACCATAACCATAGATCCAAAGAGGAATGTCTCAACAAATACGATGGTGCCGCAGCTAAGTGAGAGTTCTTAACGCGTCTAACAACCTTATAATGTATCAAATGCCAAGAGTTAAACAAAGCCAAATGATGTCCTCCACCTAAGACTCAAACAACAAGATCCTTACTAAATAAAACACAGGAATTGGCTGCTTTGAGAGCAAGAAACTACACCATCCAGTTAATTTCTAAAACTACAACCAACTCCTTTGGCTTAACACGACAAGAAAATTCGTCAATTTCATTCCTCATCAAAGCTAGTTACAATCAACTCGCACTTGTCACCCCAGTTTATAACTAACCAACTAGCAACAACAAAAAATGCAAAACTGAAAACATAAAATATCAACCACTGAGACTTCAAACCAAGCTCCAAGAACACAAACAACAGAAAATTACACAAATAGCAAACAATTAAAATAGTAACCTGAAAAACGTTAAAATTGATCAATCAGTGGATTTTTATTTTATTAGTTGAATAATTTTGTTGACCAAATTTGGTTCAGCGAAGAGGGCAAAAAGGAGAACCAGAAGAAGCAAACAGACCTGCAACCAAGCAAGGTCGGTCGGAAGGAAGAATGGCGAGCAGATAGGGTTTCTGAAACCCTAGAAATTGGGGAAAATCGAATTTGGTTGTATTTACGAAAAAACCAAGGGAAATGAAATAAGGAGAAAGGAGAAGGTGAAGGAAACGTGTGACGGGTTGTTTGGTATTAAAGCTTGTGCTTTGGTTGGTGGGAAGAGAAGAATGAGGTCAAAATTTATTTTCAATTTATTATTATTTATTTATATATTTAATTAATTAATTCATATATTTTTGGGAGAAAATTAAGTGGTTGCTTGAATGAAGGCAGTATTTGAAGTGGCGAATAGAATTTCGACACGCGCGCGAGTGTTACTGTCAGAGTGAAAGAAGATTTGGCGGGTATTTATAGAATATGTTGGAGCCAGTTTATTTTTTATGTTTAATTTAAAGATATTTTAGATAAATTATGCAATAGAAATTTTTTATAACTTTTTTTTTCTATTTTGAAAATCCTTGCAATTTAAAATAATAAATTAAATACTAATTTAAAATAAAGTTAGATAGGTAGATAGATTTTTCTTATAGTAAATACTTTGTATATAATATTATGTTGATTGAAAATTGAATTATGAATATGATCATGAAAAAAATGTTTTGAATTAAATTAACTCAATTTAGTAAAATGGTTATCATATTTGTGGGTGTAATAAAATTAAAAGAATTTAGTTCTAAATTGTTCTTCTCATTTTTGGACGGAATGTTACTTTTATTCACGACAACAAAAAATGGAATGACAGATATTTATTAATTATGAATTTCAACTATAAAACAAAAAGATTTGCTCTATGAAAGTTAAATAAAAAAATACATTTTTTTTTTGTGAATGTAACTTAGTCACGTGGAGCGTTACCTGTTACCAATTTATTGACGTTCTCACATAAATTCCAAGAAATATGATAGGTGTGTGAGATGTCGGTGTCTACTTTTTTATAATAATAATAACATTTTAACAAATTTAAATTTGTTTTAATTTGATAACATATTATATGTGGTCATTAAGGTTATCTTCATTGCAAAATTAATTTTTCATGACTCATTTGAAATATACTCACATCATATATAATTTAAAATTTTTAATTTTAGATAATAATCGAAATTACTTTGTTATAATCCAGGACTAAAAGAGTAATAAAGAAATAGTAGTAATAGTTTTTAAAGATGATACTTGATTATTTTATTATAAAAAAATTACTTATAAATAGTTTTTTAATAACTGAATTTTATTTTATAAAAGAATTTGTCGTTATATAAGATTAGAGAAAATAAGAGTTTAAAAAATAAAATAGTTTTGATACTTTTGGATTTTTTTTGGAAATTAGTGTTTTTAAGTGTATATTTTTGTTAGAATATAATTGTTATGTTATTTTTTTATTTTATATATTTTATTTATAGGGACAAAAGAGTCTTTTACCTGCATTTAATTGGTGTAAAAATTAATTAAGGAGTGACTTGTGTTTAGAAACCCTAGAAACTCTAAATCAAACCCTAGAAAATAGAGGAAGATAG
Source organism: Vigna umbellata (assembly GCF_029865625.1). Lineage (NCBI taxonomy): Eukaryota > Viridiplantae > Streptophyta > Magnoliopsida > Fabales > Fabaceae > Vigna > Vigna umbellata. Next base: position 10,762,703 of record NC_142173.1, read on the forward strand.
GAGATTGTCGGTTTGGGAGAATGAGAGAGAGAACGCTGGGAAACTCTTAGTGTAAAGGAAAATTGGTGGTGTTTTAGGATTGTAGATAACTTATGATTGTTTAAGGTATGAGGAAACTTACCTTTTGTTTGTTTATGGTTGTATGTTATATGTGTTCTTGATTATCACTAGTACAAAAACAGCGTATAACGTCACGCGTCCAACCACTGAATAACCAACGTTAAAAATGAGCGGTGACATTTTTGTAAATAAATACAATTATTATACATTGTTTAGAATTGTAATTCGACGTAAAAGGATATAAAATGTCGAATTCCCTTTAAATTCGACGTCAAAAGGTTAGTGAATTCAATAAAAATTTGAGCGGGAGATTGAAAATTCATTCACTTTATCTTAGCGTGCAATACTCTCTTCTCTTCTCAAACTTTTCTCGAACGAAGTTTGACGAGCATCACATGTAACCTTTCTTCCATTTGATACAAATGCATGTTAATCAACTACTTTATGTATGATTTTTGTTTGTTTTAACCGATTATTTTTGTGTTCTTCTCTTTCATAGGCGCATTCTGCTTTCTCTCTCATTGGTGACGAAACTTTATTCCAACCCACCTTTTGAAGGTTAGTTTTCGTTTTCGTTTTGAAGAACTTATGTTTTGAACTTGTTTCTTGTTGTTGTTTGGTTGAACTTGTTTGTTGTTGTTTGATTGAACTTGTTTGTTGTTTGTAGTTGATACTACACTACACGTTCATAGTTCATGTTTTATAAAATACCAAACACTGAAATTTGTTGTTTTTTCGCTTTTCAGGTCTCATAGAGTTGTAAAAAAGGATCGGAATTAAAAAAAACAAAAAAAAATTGATTAACGTCGAATATTGACAAAATTCGACGTTAAGTTCATGTCGTATGTTAACAAAATTCAACGTTAACTTAACGTTGCATTTTTAAATTTGACGTAAATTTAACGTCTCCTGATATGACGTCATTTGCGAATTTGCCATTAAAAGCCAAAAATATTCGATATTATACACAATTTTTGTACTAGTGTATCTTGATCGGTAATCCTTGTTTTGATACATGTGTATATGATTATCATTATCTGTGGTTATTGTTGGGTAAGAGTTTGTGTATGAATGGACATAGCGTTTATGTAATATTTGTGATGAGTTTTCCTTATGAATGTATTATGTATGTTTTGTTGTATTATCCCAACAAAAGGTTTGATGCTACGAGAGAACAAAGTTATGATGTTTGGGGGTTTCCATGCTAATATATGTTGTAAGTGTTGGGTTATTGGACTCCCTTCCTATGTGTAGAATAGGCCAAATAATGTGGACCATTATGTATCACGTTGTTTTAGTGGAGATAAGTCAGATTAGTAGGGCACATTAGACTCATTTGAAGGGAGGGAAAAACCAATTGAAAGAGAAAAGAAGAGAAGAAGTCATTCTCGCATAACATAAAACCTGCACTAGTGTTTTCGTCATTGTAAAGTCGTTGATCTTTCGATCAGGCTAATTTTTGGACAATGGGTTCCAAGCGCAAGGTTCTTCATTCTGACCGTTCGGATCCTATCTCGAAAGACTAGTTTGGGAGAAAAAAACCTCGCATCAGCAACTTTGTTTTGGAGAATTTCATAAAATTTGCACTGGTGTTTTCATTGTTGTGAAGTCGTTCACCGTTGGATCAGACTGATTTTTGGATAGTGGGTTCCAGACGTATGGTTCTTCATTCTAATTGTTCGAATTTTCAATCAAAGGTCTAGTTTGGGAGAAAACAGCCTCGCATAACAACTCTGTTTTGGAGAATTTTCATCTTCTTTATTTTCATTTATAAGCATTATGCTTAGTTAGTTTGCTGATTGAAAACCCTATTTGGTGATTTTATTGGAGACTCTTTTGCACTCTATTATTGGGGGTATAACAAGTCAAAGATGAATATGGAGTTCACGTCTTCGCCGACGGTTCGGTCCGCAGGGAAGATGTGCGACGACGGCAGCGGCGTTACAAGCTAGGTAGATGGGGACGTAAGGCAACAACTTGTAGCAGCTGAAGTCGTTGGAGAAAGAAGAAACCCTTATTCTTTTGCTGTCGCAACCGGAATCGCGACGGGACGACGATCCAAAAAAAAAAGGAACGGGTTTGAAGAAGAGATTTGGAGTCGCCACCATAGTTTATTTTGGAAAACTACGGAAAAACCATAAAATGATAAGGCATGGTCTAGGAAAAACAAGATTCTGGGTTCGGGAGTCGGTTACGTGTAGGGAAGGTATTAGCACCCTACAACGCCTGTCCTAAGGCAGTACCTTTAACTAAATACGCGAATATGATGTGGTTTTCAAAATGTTTAACTATCCCCTAAAATAAAACTCTAAAGAAACAAAATATATGTTTTAGCTTTTTGGGCCCGACAAGGATTGACCTTGCTCATACGTATTCTCATTCAAAATGAGAAATCAGGGTTACGTAGTTCTTTTAGAAACTGCTTGAAAATTTTGTTTGAGAAATTGTTTGAGAAATTTGATTATGGATAAATTTGGATTTTTGGGGAAGTGAACCTGACAAGGACTAGCCTTGCTCCTACGTATCTCCACTTTTGATGGAGAATCAAGGATCACGTAGTTCTGGCTTTCAAAAGATTCTTCGTTGCTTGAAAAAGCAGGTGTTTTTAATTTCTTGAAGATTTTATGCTTTTTTAATATTTTCGAGAAAAGAAGGTAATGAGCACTAGGCCGACGCAGACGGTCACACGAGCAATCATACCATTATTTAAATTTATGTAAATAGGAGAGAAAGGTATCGAACACTAGGACGATGCGGATGATCTCACGAGTGTTCGACCTTTAAAACATATTTTTGTAAATTTATTTAAGAAAGAAGAAAAGGTTTTTAGCACAAGGACGACGCGAGCGGTCACACGTGTGCTTAACCCTCAAAACGTATTTTTTTTGTAATTTTATTTTAAAAAAAGAAGAAAAGGTTTTTAGCACAAGGACGACGCGAGCGGTATCACGTGTGCTTAACCTTTAAAACATATTTTGTTGTAATTTTATTTTTAAAAAAAGAAGAAAAGGTTTTTAGCACAAGGACGACGCGAGCGGTCACACGTGTGCTTAACCTTTAAAACGTATTTTTTTGTAATTTTTATTTATAAAAGAAAAAAAAAGGTTTTTAGCACAAGGACGACGCGAGCGGTCACACGTGTGCTTAACCTTTAAAACGTATTTTTTGTAAATTTTATATAAGGGAGAAGGGAAGGTTTCTAGCACAAGGACGACGCGAGCAGTCTCACGTGTGCTTAACCTTTAAAGCATATTTTTGTAAATTCTTTTATTTAAGCTATAAATATTGTATTATTAAATATATATATTTTAGGATAAGTAGATATCTAGAATAAATAGATAAAATAAAATAAAATAAAATAAGACAATAAAAATAAAAAATAAAATAAATAAAAAGTTAAAATAAAATAAATAAAAAAATAATAAAATAAAATAAAAAAAACAAATGAAATAAGATAAACAAAATAAATGAAATAAATAAAAAACAAATAAGTAAATAAAAATAAAGCAAATAATGGGGGGCCTAAATGAGAGAACGGTCCGTCGCAGGCTACCGTGCAGTCCGTGGAAGTGGCCGAACGGACGTTGGGAAAGGATTCAGAATAACGAGCGTTCGTTGGGGAGATGGTCACCAAACGATCCGTCCAAGAAGTGGCCGAACGAACGTTGGGAAAGGATTCAGAATGACGAGCGCTCGTTGGGGAGATGGTAACCAAACGGTCCGTCCAAGAAGTGGACGAACGAACGTTGGGAAAGGAGGCTGAATGACGAGCGCTCGTTGGGGAGATGACGAACGGACGTTGGGAAAGGAGGCTGAATGACGAGCGTTCGTTGGGGAGATGGTCACCAAACGGTCCGTCCAAGAAGTGGCTGAACGGATGTTGGGAAAGAAGGCTGAATGACGAGCGCTCGTTGGGGAAATGGTAACCAAACAGTCCGTCCAAGAAGTGGACGAACGGACGTTGGGAAAGGAGGCTGAATGACGAGCGCTCGTTGGGGAGATGACGAACGGACGTTGAGAAAGGAGGCTGAATGACGAGCGCTCGTTGGGGAGATGACGAACGGACGTTGGGAAAGGAGGCCGAATAACGAGCGTTCGAAAAAGGCTTAAGGTTCCCGGTCGTGCGTTTATTTCTGGGCTTGGCCCACCCGGGTGGTTTCTAACCTAGAATCCCCTAGGGGTTCAACATCTTCCCTCATTCCTCACCCTACTCAGATCAAGCACTCTTAGAGACCCGAGGTTCCCCGCTTCTCTCGCGAGCCCACCATCCGTCTCGGCCAGAGCAGCCACCACGCCTCACCTCCAGCAAAAACCGACCACCGCGAGTAGCGGCCCAAGGCGTCGCAAGCGCCTCTGCTCACCGCCGAGACCCTCGCCGGCCGCCGCTCCAAGTCTTCCTCTCTCGTTTTCAGTCGTTATCTCTTTAATTTGTATAACGGGCTATGTGCGTGTGTGCTGTTTGGTGAGGAAGAAGATGAAGGCGTGGAGATGGTGAGAAGAAAACGATTAAAGGCTCGACTTTATGCGGGTGTTTGGAGATGAAGATGAGTTATCAGTGAAGACAACCGTGGAAGCTTACCAAGACCATGCTTGGGGGGTTTGAGATTTTAATCTGATATTGTAATGTGTTTATGCTTTTGGTTTTTTTTTTATGTTTTCTGTATATGCCTATTCCAATCGTTTGCTTTGCTGGTGATTTGGAAATGAGCAGCTTTGCTGGTAATTGCTTTTGGCTATGGTTTGGTTAAAATGCTTGAGAGGATATGAAAGGGGATGACAATGCAAAGGTTCAGTGGTGGATTAGCGTTTTGCAGGTGAAAGAAATTGGGGATGGTGTTGAAATCACTAGGGAAGGGCGAGGGGTTTGGCTGGATATTGATTTGGTCTCTTTTGTTTGCTTATTTTTTTTAATACAAGGAGGATCAGGAACAAGGTAATCAGGAGGATGAAACTGATGATAATAGTGGCAAAGTCATACATGGGAAGTCACATGGTGAATATGGGAGGGTGATTGTATGTGGAAGGATGACGACGGACAGGAATATTCATACATCCAAACACACTTAAACAGAGCAACATCACAGTATAATGCAGTATGACTACGCAAGTGAACGAGGGAATAAGGCGTGCTTACCTCTTGGAGCTTCACTGGCCGCTGTTAGCTATGTGAATCCGGTGACTCCTCCTATTCTTCCAAGTTGGCTTCCGTGTCTCTTTGCAGGTGCCAAAAATGGTGAATGCCCTCCAGAAGCCCTCACCAATGATCAAAGATGATGGATAAAAAACCAAACAACCCCCCGCTGTGTGTATATTTGCTCTCTGCTTTTCTGTGTGTTCTCCTGTTAAAATCTCTGTGCCCCGTATCAAAATCCCCTTGTACCGATCCTGTACGTCCAAAACGTCTCTGCCATCATCCGCGTACTCTGCAAAACAGTTTCTGCTCCCCTTCATTCCAACACCACGACCTTGTCCCCCCAATCATAAACCTCCTTCTTTTCCCTTTTTCATCATATTTTACTAAAAGACAAAAATGTCTTTTTCTTCTTGTTGTTTTTTTTAGTTATATAATATTAGAACAAAATAAAATATAAAGGGATAAAACTAGAAAAAAACAAAAATAAAATAAAATAAAAATAATAATAAAAATAAAAAAGAGAAGAAAAGAAAAAGAATAAGTAAAGTGAGAAATAAAAATAAAAATAAAGATAAAAATAATATAAGAATAAAATAAAGCATAATAAATAAATACTAAAAAAAGTCATAAAATAAATAAATCAATAAAAATAAAATAAAAATAAAAGGATAAAAAGAAAAAATAAAGTAAAACAGTAAAAATAAAAATAAAAATAAAAATAGGAAAATAGACTACAGTAAAAGCAAAAAAAATCAATCCGAACGAAATTTGGTATTGACATTTGCGAAGGGAGATGAAGGGCAAAACATACTAGAGTTTGTTGGAGTGCTGGTGCAGGATAAATGGTCACATTATATAATAAACAATTAACAATGCTCGAAACGTGAAATGGATGTACAAATCCGTCAAACGGATATCAACATCCGTTGAAGGAGAAACACATGTCCATATCCGTTTGCCCATCAATGGATGTTGATATCCGTTGACAGATATCAACATTCGTTGAAGGACAAACGGATGTCCATATCCGTTGACGGATATGGATATCCGTTGAAGGCTCAACGAATCTCCCATTTTGAGACCTTCAATCACGGTAATTTAATTTTGACTGAGGGGCATTTGTGAAATGAGTGGTGGAGGAAGAAACATGTTGTGGTGTAGGGAGAAACTCTCGACTGAGTTTTAGTGAAACAATGTGTTTTGTCTGAGAGGTCGTTGCTGCCTTAAGAGGTTTGAGGTTTGAATGTTCATTACCCATATGCAAACAAAAAAAAACCCTCTATGCTAGGGTTCGTTTCGAGAGCGAGAGAGATGAAGCCTGAAGAAGATGATCGGAGCTTGAATCAACGAGATGCCAAAGTGATCAAAGGGTTTAGATGCAAGCTCATAAGCAAAGTCAATGAGAGACGTCCGATGGGAAGTGCGAAGCGCCGAGAGACGACATTTTCTTTCCCTTTCCCTTTTTCCCATTAGTTTCTCACCCTATAAAAATGGGTTTTCTTTGTAAAAAAAAGTATGTACAGTTGTAGACAGTGGTGAGTAGAGTAGAGTGTAGAGAGATCTCGAGGGTAGGGTTTCTCTTAGGTTTTCTTTATGCGATTTTGGAGTAGCTTTCTACTGTAATTATGGACTTGAATTGAGCAATCACGGTGGTGATATCCCATGGTTTTCTTTGCCAAATATGTTAGAATTAGTTATTTCTTTTTGAGAGCTAATAATTGGATTTCAGTTTTAATCTCTTAGACTTTACGTTCTTTAATCATGATTCCTTTCAAGTTAAACTTGTAATTTACTGCAACTTTCTTTTACTTTCCAGATTGGATTCATTATTTCAATTTATTCTAGCTTTTTATATAGGGTTTATGTTCATTTAGCTTAGAATTCTTTTAGCCTTTAGGTTTGACAAATATACTCAGGAGTAGTTCAATTTTAGTATTTTCTCTTTTGCTTAATTTCTTGCTTTCTTTAAAATAGTTTATAGGTTAGATTTCCTTTTCCTTTTTAATTTCGTTGTTTTCTTTTTAATTTCCCACCTTGTCTAGCAGTTAATAATTAGTAAATAATAACAAGACTTTACTTAACACTTTAAACTTGATTTTAGCCGAGTCCAAGGATTGATATATTGGTTGTCTCTATGCTACATTAGTAGGAACCAATTTTATTCTATTTTAGGTGATAAAAAGACAGTTTAACAAACACCTTGGTAAGAGTGTCGTTTTCATGCCTAAGGGATTCGACGTGTTTAACACTTTCAACTATAGTTATACCTTCTACAAGTTTTTTTATTTTGCAAAAGGGTTTTCTCCTTCTCCTTTTTAGAGGTGCTTAACTCTTTCTTAAGATTACTAACATTTTGTTGTAGCAACTTTACATCATCCTTAGATGAAGTTACTTCTTCTTTCAAAGTATTATTTTCTATAAGGAGTTATTTACACTATTGTCGTAAAAACCTGTGTGTTAGACAATTTAGATGAATATGAAAGCAATTCATAATATGCATGAATAATTGAGTGTAGGTTGATAAATCTACCTCGTCATCAGAGTTGTTTGATGTACTTTCAATATTTCCTGCCACGAGGCATACTTTTGCTTCCTTGTCTTCATCTAATGTGTCCAGGTCCTCCCAAGTGCTCATCAATACTTTCTTCTTTTCATATCTGGGACCGACTGACTTTTTCTTCATCCTTTTTTATCTTGGGACATTCATATCTGAAATGTCTAGGTTTGTTGCACTCATAGCAGACAATTAAGTGCTCTAGTCGTCTGTCCTTTGATTTGTTCCTTGAGCTAGATCTGATATGTCTGCCATTGAACATTGTGCCTCTCTTTTTCCTCCACATAGAATGAAGCTTTCTCGATATGAATGAAAGCTCCTCTTCTTCGTTTTCATCCATGGAGTTTTGTTCATCATTCGACTACTAAGAGGATTCATTTGTTCTAGAGCTATGGTGGGGGTCCTCATGATGGCTTTAAGCACAATACTCTTCTCCTTTTTTATTGATCCATCTGGTAAGAGTTTAAGCTCATGTACTTTTAAGATTCTGACTAGCTTTTTTAAGCTCATCCCATCGAGATTTTTCGATGTTCTGAGCGTTGTAACCTGTGGTCTCCACTGTTTGGGAAGACTTCAAAGAATTTTATCAATATGATAGAAGTTGTTGTAAGACTTCCCCATAGATTGACATGTAGAGACCGAGAGGTTGAGGTTGACACGTACAGATGTGTCGAGGTCGAACAAGATCGAGATATGGTTTAGGTCAACCATGGCCAAGATATGGTTGATGCTGAACAAGGTCGAGGTGTGTTGAGGTCGAACAAGGCTGAGATATGATTGAGGTCAAACAAGACTGAGATATGGATAAGATCGAATAAGTCGATATTACAAAAAAGTCTTTTTGCATTGCCATTAGACAGTTACTTAGTTTTAGTAAGTACGAATTGTACTCGACTCTAATAATCAACACCTAAGTGTGTTTTTACCTAATTTGAGATTAATTTTTGGTAAGTATGAATCGTACTCGACTCTAATAATCAACACCTAAGTGTGTTTTTACCTAATTTGAGATTAATATTAAGCACGAAGGATAATATGCTCTGTAAAGTTAAACTTACGTGTAAAGTTTGTTATAGTTGCTTTTGAATGAAGAGATTCCTTCAATGTTATTAAAGAACATTTAAGAATTGCTTATAAAAAAAACTAGGATCCCATAGTTTGTCTACTATTTATATAACTAAAAATTGATATGATTCTTTTTATTTTCTTCGCTTGTGATTCTTATTATCCTTATATTAAACTCAAAAAAGAAATGCTATAATTAATCACCAAGCATGCACAATTCAAGATATAGTTTCCAAGTACTTGAATCACATCAAATACCAATTACAATATTAATAACAACTACACACACTCATACCAACCAAACTCAGACTGCAACAATCATATGATGACACACATGCAATCACTACAAATATTCCCAAGCTATGATTACCACTTGTCAAAAATCAACAACATCCCCAGCCTATAGGAGTAATATGCATTAACACAAGCATACTGCACTTGCTCAGAAGAGAGATACTTGAGTTCCCAGATACTCAATGTAACATTCTTTGGCTTCTGAATTTCCTCTCCAATGAGTTTCTCCACCAAAGTCTTCAGCCCTGCTCTTTTGAACTCCTTGTGATCAAACTCCTCAGCTGCCCATAATCTTCCTTCAGCCGTTTTGCATCAGCAGAGATATCTTCACCCCACTGAACATTATGTTGGGGTTGCAAAGGGCTCTGTTGAGGGTCCTTGGGATGGAAGAAGCTTGGTAGAGTTGATAGATGAGGCAACAGTGTTTGATGCAAAGTTGTAAGATTGCAACAGGGTTCTGAACCCTGAAACTTGGACGCCATTCAATGGCAAGGCCAACCACCTTCTTCTGGAAGTTGCGTGGCGTTTGAAGATGGCATTTGATCCATGAAGAAACCACTTTGGGACATGAGGTCACCATGGTTGTGATGACACGCCTGTGAATGGTGACTTTATAGAGGGATACTGATCCTTTTCGATTATGCTGTTTCTCGATGCAGATTCCCATTGCTGGTGTAGGTTGAGGGATGATACGAGTTGAGGAATGTTTATAGGGAACATGCAGGGTTTTTTTGCTGATGGTGATGAACGTTTGTAGAGTTAGTAAAGTTATATATATTGATCAATAACTGTGAAGAAAAAACGATGGATAAGAATATGTGAACCATATTTGGCTAGTCACTGTGCTAGGAGCCTATAAGATGAAGCAGCTTCTCCTCCAAGGAGATAAAAGAGATCATTATGACAGTTAAAGTAAACACTCGTTAACAAAAAATTATCAAAAAAAGAGTCTAATTTTTTTTCCATTTTTTATTGTAAACGATGTATTATTATTTTATTAATTTGTTTAAATTTATTTTTAAAAAATATTTAAAATGAATCAATCACAAATTATTAGATGTTGTAAAAAAGTTATTAACAAAATGGTTAAAAATCATTTTTTGAACAATTTATTTCAGGAAATAAAGTTTAGTTGCTTTGTATAAACGTATAATAAGTCTTGAATGTGTAAACATATTAACTATTAATTTTTTTTTTTATTTTAGAGAAATTTTTTTACATGAAATAATATAAAAGAATTAAATAATATATTAAAATAAAAACTTATAAATTTATTAATTAATATAAAAATATTAAATATTATTTTAAAATAAAAAAATCATAAATTTATTACTTTAGGATTTTGAATTAAAAATAATATTACTTTTTTAAATTGACAGATTAAGGTTTTGTTTTCCCTGGTAAAAACTTTCTTTTTAGATACCCATCATAAATTGGAAAGTGTTTGCTTAGTCAATTACTTCAGTTCATATTTGATGACCATCAATGCGAGGAATGAACTGACTAATGTTATTAATAAATCTTTTGTAGAAAAAATGGTATTGATTATGGGTTAACTGAGTATTGAACTCGCATTATTTGAGGGAAAAAGCAGTGAATAGTTACATTAGAAAATGTTCTTTTAACAATTTTTTTATAACTTTTTTATAAATATGATTAATTTGATTCAAATCTACAAGCTATAAAATAGTAACATAATTTATTATTAAAAAAAATTGTTAACATGTCGTACGCAGTAAAGTTGAATAAGAAGAAAGCTGGAATGGGAAGAGGTGGGTATGGTTTTCATTATTTTATTTTTACTTTTAAAGTAAATATTTATTTTATCTTCATAGTCATACGGAAGGAGTATGAAATTTTTATATTATGCTTATCTCCATGAGTAATGCGTGTATTTGTATCCATTTTCTTACTATTCCAACATAGATTCAAATATATCTTAAAAAGAGAACTAGTTGTTCTAAAATATGAGAAGTTGGTACTTGAAATCTTAATATCTGATACTCCTTTTTTCTACAAAATAATTAATATAGGTAATACATGAAAAAAAAAAACAAAAGCGATAAAGTTAAAAAATAGTTTTAAAAAATTATAAAAACAAAACAAATAATAATGTTTAAAAATATTTTAAATGTTTATAATATCTGATACTCCAAATACCTTACGCTGTTTGGTATCACTCTCTGATCCCTTCTTCGCTCCACCGTCCGGAGGTGTACCTGTTAAAGGTGTTTCAATACTTAAGTCGGTAAATAGTCCGATCGATAACTTTAGATTAGTAACAAATGAACAGTAAATGCGAATCACCTACCTCTTACCTTTGACTCATATTTATAGTCTTCGGTAGAGCTTTCAGCTGAACCCCAACCCCATGGGTTGGCCCTAGCCCCATTTAAAATTAAGTCCATTTTCTTTGGCCCATTTAATGGGGGGCTTTTCAGAAGCCCCAGTCCCCAAAGCCCCTAGGAGGAGGGTTGGGTTTGGGATGGGGTGGGGCTGGCCCTCAATCCGAAATTTCATCTTTTCACTCAACATCTTTCGCGAATTCTTCTCTTCCACGACTCATCCACGACTCGGTTTCTTCGTTCTCTCCCTTCCGCAAGGCCAAGGGGCTCACTTCCTCCATCATTTTCTAGGGCATTAACAACTAAAGAATTGATTCACGGCTATTGCGAACTCCCTTCCGTCCTTCAACGTTCTTTCACTGTGTTCTTCATTGTTGCAACAGGTTGGTCCTTTACCCTTGTTTTATTTTTCCTCTGAAATTTTATATACCACTTTCTGATTTTGTATATACATTTGTGCAAATTTTTAGACATGATTTTGTATATACAACCTGTAAAAGTTCTCTGTTTATGCTAGTTGATGGGTAGAGTGGAAAACAGTGTTATTTAATACCATAATGTTTCTGTCTTCTGTTTATGCTCTGATTTGAATTTAAAGGTAGGTAAATAGGTGGAAGAATATATGTTTTTGTCTTCTGTTTTATGCATTTATATGCTAAATTTCTTTACTTGTCTCAACACTAATTACAAGTCTGTTTATTAGAATGAATGGTGGATTAAACTTTGCATGTCACTGGTTTTTCTCAGCCATTCTTTAGTTGATAATTTTTAAATGCAAAGTTCTAACTCTCGGCTTCAATTTCATTGACTCTTCATATCTTTATCTAGGAAAAACGTTAAGCAAAAGAAGTTTAACTCTGAACAGAAGAAAGCATAAACTCCATTTATTTTGGGTTTTATTTTTTAGGTGCGTGAGTAAAAAAATGAAGAATAGTTTTATAGTTTGGGGGAAATGCCCTTTCTCATCCCAGCTATGGTTAATCGGTTTTAAGTTTAACGGGTTGTTTTCTGGGTCACGTCTTTCCCTTTTCAAAAGCAGTTTTCCTGACCCAACAATATCTTTATTGAAGACCTACTAAAAATATTGTTCATTTATATAGGCAGTTGTGTGCAATAGCTTTTAAATATGGACCACCATAAGAGTAACCCTTTGATTTTGGTTGATGATCTTGCATCTGAAACTCCTGGTCCATCTGAGAGTGCTACCACCAATAAAAAGGAATTCTCAAATGCTTGGAATTTTTTCACAAAAATAGGAAAAGATGAGGATGGCATTGAAAAGGCTGCATGTAAGTATTGTGGTAATAGCTACAAAGTTGGAAAAAACCCAATTACTAAAAACAATTATGGAACTTCACATTTAAGTCGACATGTCCATGTATGTAGAAGTATTGCAAACTTAGGTGTGGATCTGAATCAAGAAGGAAAGTTTGGGACACGAAAAATCAATCAAAAGATTCATCGAAAGTTACTTGCGAGAGCCATAATTAAACATAGCCTTCCTTATAATTTTGTTGAATATGAAGGAATCAGAGAGTGGATAAAATACATTAATCCTAATGTTGACATGAAATGTAGGAACACTACTGTATCAGATGTGGAAAAGGAATACATTGAACAAAAGGATAAAGTTAAGCAAATCATGTCTAGGATTCCTAATAGAATTTGTTTAACCTCTGATGTTTGGACTATAGTTACTTCTGAGGGATATATTTGCCTAACTGCACACTTTGTTGATGAAAACTGGAAATTGACAAGTAAGATTCTTAACTTCTGTCGAATGAAATCACCACATACAGGTGTTGAACTAGAAAGTGTTGTGTTTGATTGCCTAAAGCAATGGGGTATTGATAAGAAAATTTTCTCAATTACCCTAGACAATGCTTCTGCCAATACTAATTTGCAAGACATTCTGAAAAGCCATCTTAGTGTTCATAAAAATTTATTATGTGATGGTGAGTTTTTCCATGTACGATGTTGTGCTCATACTCTTAATTTGATAGTTCAAGATGGTTTAAAGGTGATTGACAAAGCACTCCATAGTATTAGAGAGAGTATTAAGTATGTTAAATCATCATATGGAAGAACTCTCAAATTCAAAGAATGTGTTAGTGATGCTGGCAAAAATATGAGCATGGGTTTGAGATTAGATGTGACTACAAGATGGAATTCAACCTATTTAATGCTTGAGAGTGCAATCAAATATAAGGAAGCTTTTGAAATTCTCAAAGTGGTTGATAGAAATTATAAAAAGTTTCCATCTTCTGAGGAATGGGATAGGGGAGAGAAAATATGTCAATTCTTAGAACCATTTTATGATATTACAAACATGATGTCTGGTTCATCTTATCCCACTTCAAACTTGTATTTTATGCAAATTTGGAAAATTCAGCTCATCATTGAAGAAAATTTGTTGAATGAAGATGTCATCTTAAAGGACATGGCTTGTAATATGAAAGAAAAGTTTCAAAAGTATTGGAAGGAGTATAGTATTGGGTTAGCTTTTGGAGCTATTCTTGATCCACGACTAAAGGTTGATTTTATAACATATTGTTATAAAAAATTGGATCCTCTAACCTATGCAGAGAAAACAAAGAAAGTGTTAGAGAAGTTCAAGAGGTTATTTAAAGAATATGTAAAGAACTTTTCTACCTCTAGTGTTTTTCTTTCCCAATCACCTACTGAATCCATCTTGATGTCTCAGTCCAATACTGAAGGGAAAAAGTTTAAGAGATCAAGGATTATTTCGGTAAGCGTTTTATATCTAGTGTTCAATTTTTTTTCCAATTTTTCTAGTTTTGTTTTGATAATTAATATGTAATGCATTGTAGGATTTTAAAATGTATCAGAATGAGTCAAAATCTATCATTGGAAAGAACGAGATAGATGTTTATTTAGATGAACCAACAATAGATGATGATGAAGACAGTGAAGATTTTGATGTGCTCAAATATTGGAAGACTAATGAGAAAAAGTTTGCCATATTGTCTATAATGGCTCAAGATGTGTTTAGTGTTCCTATTACTACAGTGGCATCAGAGTCAGCTTTTAGTAAAGGTGGACGTGTACTTTCGAAATATAGAAGCTCCATTCTTCCTGAGCATGTGCAAATGTTGATTTGTACTCAAAATTGGCTATATGGATTTTCTGAAAATCCTAGTGGTAAGTGTATATGTTATTATTTTAAAAATTACTTTACATTATTGATTCTAAACTAGTTGTTTGATTGTATTTCAATTGCTTGTGATAGATGAAATTGTTGAAGATATTTTTGGTCATGAGGGAATTGATGAGTCTAAACTTTTAGAAGATGTTGAAAGTCTTCAACATTGTGGGCAGTGAAAGTGATCACAGGTAGACTCGGTGACACCATAGCTTTAATTTACTTTCTAATTATGAAAAAAATAAGTGAGAAAATATAACTGTATTTGAAAATGTCTTTGAAAGACAAACAGGTACTATTGTAGTTGTCTGGGTGTGTGCTATTTTGTTGTATAAATGTTGTGGGAAGTTGAAACAATATATTGGCCACACTGATTTGTGATGACAAATAAATATTAGGATAGTATGAAGGATGTGGAGATCAGAGTACAGATGAAGATATGCTCTTTATTAATCTTAGAACATGGGTAATGAAACTAGTGGCATACTTTTTCTTTTATAAAAAAGGTAGCAGATTCATTTTGAAAGAGGATCCTTTCAGCTTGCTTAAATGTGCAAAAGACGTATCTTAATTTATCTTGTTTTTAAAAAATTCATCCTTTTTTAAAGCTGAAATTTATTGAATATGATAAATCCTGCTTTAGGTGCTTGTAAATTGTGATATCTATCAGAGGCAATAAAATATGTTTACATTAAATTAGGTTTGTTTTTATCTGTCTCTTTATTACAATTTACCCTATTTAATATTTGCTTGTAAAAATCAACATGGATCCACTAGAAAAGCAAGAATAACTTTTATGTGGTTAGGATAATCATTAGCTTATTGAAATATTTCACACTGGTTAAGTTTGCTTTATAAGGGGTTAATGACACCGTGTGGTTAATTTTGTGAAGCAAGTAGTTAATAATATTGTTAATTTATAAGGAGTTTATGAGCAAGTTTCATTTTACATTTGATTCTGATTTTTGTGCATTCTTGTTTGTATAGTTTTCCTCTTTGGTATTTTTCCCTTTTCATGAGTGTATTAGACTAAACCTCTCTGTCTAAGCAAGTTTGAGAAGAAACGATTCTTCAGCTGGTTTCTTTGCTTGGGTTGTTTGCCATGTTGCAAGTTGTTCAAAGCTCGGTTTCAGATCCCCTAGTTGAAAGTAGACCACACAACAGAGTTTGTTATGAGGAACCTAATAGCATTTGAGCAGTGTCACTATCCTGAAGAACCTTACATCTTCAACTATGTTTCTCTGATTGACTCTTTTATTCACTCCAAAGATGATGCAGAGTTGCTGGTTGAGAAAGAAATTATTGTCCATGAACTGGGAAGTGATCAAGAATTGGCAAATCTGGTTAATGATCTTTGCAAACATGTGACAAATTCAACATGCTACCACCAGATCATGGAAGATGTTAATGAACACTACAACAATGATTGGAAATGGGCAATGGGGACATTGAGGTGGGTTTACTTCAGAGACCCTTGGAGAAGCAGTTCTACTATAGTGGGGGTTGTTGTCCTAATATTCACTGCCTTCAACTTCTACCGTGTTACTGATCTACTCTTTTAGTAAATTGAGAATGATATTGATGGAATCACCTTTTCTGTATTACATCATCGTCCATGATTGCACACTAACTGTTACATTTCCCATTTTCTCGCAAATAAGTGGCCTGTTTATTATCAAACATATGAATTGATAACCAATAGCAGTTTCACATCCTTAACTCTAGGAGAGGAGTTAAAATTTTGTAAAAAGAAAAGCCCATGGGCTGGCCCTAACCCATAGGGCTTTGGGGTTTTTAGCCCTGTGGGCTTTTTTAGTGAAGGGTTATTTTTGGCCCTGTGGGCTTTTTTGGCCCAATCCACATGGGTTAGGGCCAAATCTTATTAAAGGGGCTCACTTGACAGCTCTAGTCTTCGGTAACTTTAGATTAGTAACAAATGAACAGTAAATGCGAATCACCTACTTCTTACTTTTGACTCATATTTATAGTCTTCGTCATGGACTTGGGATTGGTGAAACCTTAATTACGGCCAAATCTCAGCCTAACGACTCTAATCACTTCTTACCTTAAACTTTTGCATAAATACAATTACGAAAGCTGGTCGGTCGTCCTTCCTTCGACAGTTCGGCCAACCTAACTACAACATGATTTTATGGCCTCTTGACCAACCAGCCAATACGGTACATACGCCCCCCAAGCCCTTATTATAATTTTATATTTTAATAATTATTAAAATATAATTTATATTATAATAATAGTTATATTAAAAATATAAAAAAAATAATAAAAATAATAATAATAATAATAATAAATAATAAAAATAAATTTGATTTAATATATTCAAATTTATTAAATTATATTAAAATATTAAAATAACTTAAATAATTATTAAATTTTAAATAAAAACCAAAATTTTAAAAAACTTGTTTATCATATATTAATAACAGCTATACTTTTTATTTAAAATTTAATAAATATTGAATTTAAAAAAAACTTATAATATTATTTATTATATTTTTATATTTTAATAATTATTAAAATATGATTTATATTTTTATCATAATTTTATTAAAAAAATTAAAATAATAAAAACTAAAATAAGAGTAACAATAATCAAAATAAAAATAATATTTAAAATCACATATATTTAAATTAAATTGAATAATTATTAAAGTTTAAACAAAAAGAAAATTTTGAAAAGATTTATTAATCAAAATCCCATAATTGTTTTTAAAAATTTACTTTTTATTTAAATTTTAATAATTATTTAATTTAATTTAATATTTTAATATAATTTAATATATTTAAATATTTTAATTAATATAATTTTATTTTATATTCGATAAATAATTATTTTTAAAATTTTGTTTTTTATTTAAATTTTAATAATTATTTAATTTAATTTAATATTTTAATATAATTTAATATATTTAAATATATTAAATATTTTATTTAATATAATTTTATTTTTATATTTATTATTTATTTTATCTTTATATTTTTAATATAACTATTATTATAATATAATCATATTTTAATAATTATTAAAATAGAAAATTATATTAAATAATATTTAAATTTGAAATTTAATTATTATTATGATAATGTAGAGTATTTTTAACAAGAAATAGACGAAAATGAATAGATATTTATTAAAGTTAAAAATAAATTTTTTGAAAAAGTTAGAGATGTAAGATAAGGATGAGATCTTAGAAACTTAAAAATGAAATTTTTGAAGGTGCATGATGAGACATTGGAGGTGTAGGATGAAACACCTAAAATGCTTTGTGAAAGAATTGATAACTAATGATATAATACAACAAGTTGAAAAGGCTTTGGTAAACTATTTATCAGATCATTCCTCTCAAGTGATTTATGGTTTTATTAAAGCCAATTAACTTTGACAAGGGTTGTAAGGACCATTAAATTCAGTAGGGAGTGGAAGCCAGGTATAAGTGTAAGGATTCAAAAATTCAGAAAGTAGAAGCCAGGTGTGTGTAGTTGAGTGGCCGATCAGTTTTTATGGTAGTATATAATGAAACTTTTCAAAATTTCGTGCCACTCTACTCTGCATGCACTTCTTCTCTCTAAGTTTCTGAGTTCATATTCTCCTCCTTCTCTCTACAATTCTCTTCCTTCTTTCTAAAAATTCTCACTTTCTTTTTATTTCGATCATCAATCAGGCAACGCTTGAGTCTTCCTAGTGTCAAGGGCTCACTTTGCACCGATCAAGTTGTTGTTTTGAGCTGGTAAGTTCATCCTCTTCTTAGAACGTCTATTTTCCAGTACATGCAAACCAAGTTTCTGGTTGTATGCGTTTATCATATTCTTATCTTACAATTCTGATCACATTTCTGGTCTTGTGGTTGGTCTATTTTCACAAATCAGTGAACATTAGGTTTCTAAGACTTTTGGTGGTGAGCAAGTTTCTGCACTGAAAGTTCTCTGTCCAATTAAGAGGTAAGGGAAGCTAGTAATTTAATTATGTTTTTCTGTGTTTGTGTTTGGAACCTCTGTTTGAACGTTTGCATGAATGAACAATTGTATGTTTGATTGAATTGTATGCAATATTCTGTGTTTGGACGAAACCTGTGAAGTGGTTGAGAAGTTCTACAAGTTTTGTAGAAAATCGAGCGATCGGTATAGAACGACCCAGTCTAGTCATGTAATCGGGCTTAGCGGTATTCGATTTCGTAGTGATAATCTAATTAAGTGTTGTTCGGTTTAATATTGACGTTCAGTTTTAAAAGTATTCGTTTTTTATCTCGGCAGTCTTAGGGTAGGTATTATCGTTTGTTATTAGTCGTAATAGGTTTAGCGTTCGTTATTACTAGTACTATGTGTTAACACTCGTTCTTGGTAGTACTCGGTTTGTATTGGTGCTCGGTCTTAACTGAGTTCTACTTTTGTGGATCCTTAGTTAATGACCGATTGGTCTTGTATTGATATTCAAGTGAATATAGCAGTCGGTCTAGACATAACATTTGATCGTAAATAGCGTTTGGTCTATCATAGGTTTTAACTATTATTGACCGCTCGATCGTGTACTGTCTTAGTAGTGTCAGTTCGTTACTAGCACTAGGTCTCAGAATTAGTACTCAATCTTGTTCTTGTATCTTATTTCAATAGTGTTTGGCTTGACCCAATAGTGTTCGGCCTAAGCCAATGGCGTTTAGTCTACGAAAATAGTGTTCGTTCTAAATTTCAAGTGTTCGGTTTTAGCTTTAGAATTCGGTTGTTCTGGCGTTCAACTTCAAAGACGTTCGGCTCATGCCTGAGTTTACTCTTTACATGACCGTTCGGTCATGTTCACGTATGGGGAGTGTTCTTCCGTCGGGTCTTGTTCATAGGTTATGTTTATCTTTTCCGTTCGGTCGTACTCAAAGTTGTGTTGTTGACGTTCGGTTTTCTTCTATGAATGAATATTTAGTCTTCAAATGCTATTGTCGTTGTTTGACTTTGATGGGTTGAGATAGTTGTATTGATCTACTGCGTATGGGAAAATTGTATTGATATTTCAACAAGGCATATGTTTCAAGTAATGTGGAAGAGAATTCCAAGGAGGAATGTCTCAGTGAAAGGTGTATTGAAGTGGTTAATGTCTCAGTGAAAAGTGTATCAAAATGGTGTTATAGTATGAATATGGATAATGAAATTCACGGAGTTCATCCTGATATTCTGATGATTACCAATTCTCAAGTAGAGATGGGTAAGGCATTATGTGAGAATGGCAGGAGGTCCTAGCCCATAGGTTCTTGGGTGAGTTATAACGGACTAACCTCAGGTGGCAGCTGATGGTTTTCCAGTTACTACACCACCCGAGTGAATGAACGGCCTCAAGCTACATATTCATATAATCTGGATGGTTAAGTCATGTGTTCGGTTTATGCATAAAGTATAGTTTTCAATTGTATATGCTTACCTGTATTTGTTGTGGTATGTTGTAGTGTTTGGTTCTGCATTGGTTATAATTGTACGAAATGTATGTATGTTTGCACAATTAAATTATATTAGCTTACCCTTATTTCCTGTTTTGTCCATGTTCTCGTTCGATTTTTCTCTTGCGATGATCGCCTTTTGGGTGTGCGCAGAGGATATGGAGTGTTCGTTGGAGCAGGAGTTGGAAGGCGAGAATCCTGCAGTTTAAAATATGACTGTTCGGTCATATTACTATTTTTAGTTTTTGGATTGGACCGTTTGATTAAATTTGTAATCCTGAATTACCGATCGATTAAGTTTATGGTTTTGAGATTGTGTAGAACTTCGGTAAATTTTTAAATTTTATGGTTATTTTAAGATAACTGTAATCTTATTATAACATCTTTAAGTGTCTTACAATATTATTATATGATAACTCCTTTATATGATTTATGCTATATATTTTGGGATGTTACAAGGGTAACAATAATAGTGAATATCTTAATAAGTATAAGACGAAAATAAATACTTTTATAAATTAAAATTAGTTTGTGATAAAAAAAAATTCAATATAACTACTAAAAAATAATAGGCTTGTATATAAATTACTTTTAACTGACTTTTTTTTTCTTATTTTTCTATTCTATAAGTATTCTTAAAAAAGTTTCTCCTCATAAATCTCAAAAAAATCTACAGAACGAAGAAAAAAAAAAGTTGCATGACAGCTTTGAAATTCATTATGGAGCCATAAAGAACACATACCATGATACCAACTCAAATTACAGCAAGAAAATACTCATTATTTCCTATTGAATAGTCACATTTGAATAGACTAGAAAGGGAATAACACTCCCTGAGAATCAAAAACTGAATACAGGGAAACAAATCATGCTAATTATTAGGGGAACAAATCATGCTAATTATTGGCAGCAAGTCCTAGGAATTCAAATCAGAAATAATTCCCAAAATTTTGATTCTAACTCTAAACAGATTCTTTGACAAAAACAACAGCCAAAATTTCAGTACATCTATCATATATTAGGTTGGTATAACTAAGAAACAATTCAACTTTTCCTCATTTCTTGTTTTTCTTTCTTCTTTTCACTTGTTTCTCTAAACGATTTAGTCTCTGATTGACATCAGAAGATGTCTTTGTAATATGTTTTGATGGTTCAACAGGCAATGACTTTGGTGCAATTCTTGCTGCTGTAGCTTGTTTCAGGGCTGGAAATATAGAAGAGGGAGATTGTGCACCACTGGTGGCTGCTGCTTCCGGTATTATGGGGATACCCAAAGCTTTCTTTACACCAGGAGCTTTAAGAACTAGAAAACATTAAAAATAAAAAAGATAAATCAAAGGAGTTTATGGGTATTAAAAAATAAAGACTGTATTACATTTAACAGAAGTTCACTTTATGTTTTGTATCATAAAGTTAAAAATGGAAACCAAGACTTTTGACACAGAATAAGAAACTTAGACAGAGAGAAACAAATTTTTTATATATAAGAAATATAATATATATATATTAGCAAGAAGATATTTTACAGAGAGACCAATGACTTAGATGCAGACTGAATAATGAAGGCAATGCATTCTCAATGCAAACCAACAAAAACACGGAATGCATATTGATTTTGATGTTATGGATCATCATACATACACTTGTATGATAATATTAAATACCAAACTGCTTAGTGCACTATCCATCATCCTAGGCAAATACCATTATTAATCTCGTGTAGGAATCAAATAATTGCTGCACCTCTGAAAAAAAATCCATTTTTTGCTTGTTGAAATGGAAAATGGTGAAAAAAGACAGTAATACTAATATTGCATATGAAAAACTTAAAAATGAAATGCCTTACCGAGTCCATATCCAAGTGAAAACAAATTTGATGTAATCCAGTAACAAAATATAGCCTGTACAGTTATAAAAATACAAAAAGTTAAAACTGTATAGAATGAAAAAACAAAAGTACATAGGCAAATCCACTTTTCCATTCACAATATATATATATATATATATATATATATATATATATATATATGTATGTATGTATATATGTATATGTATGTATATATGTATGTATATATGTATATGTGTGTATATATGTATATGTGTGTATATATGTATATGTGTGTATATATGTATATGTGTGTATATATGTATATGTGTGTATATATGTATATGTGTGTATATATGTATATGTGTGTATATATATGTATATGTGTGTATATATGTATATGTGTGTATATATGTATATGTGTGTATATATGTATATGTGTGTATATATGTATATGTGTGTATATATGTATGTGTGTATACATATATACACACACATATATATATACACATACATATATGTATATATATTTGGTTAACGTATACGTCCTATATCAATGATTTAGGATACTTCATCAATCAATACTTTAGGATACATGGGGTCTCATTAACAGAATTAGTTTGTAAAATTTATAAACCATTTATATCCAATAAAACTACAAAAAAAAAAGAAACACATTGTTAGGTCTAAGTCTCTAACAGAAATGTCTCTTCATAAACCAAAGATGAAGATTTTTGTTTTAAAGTTCGACATTTCTCATATTACTAAAACAAGAAAATAAAACAAAGCCAGCAACGGGGAGGACCAAACCAAAGCCATGTAAATCAACAAAATCTAAACTCTAGGAAACCAAACCGATTCCAAAACAATTCCTCCCTAACACCAAGTAGTTGGCTAAACAACAAGCAAGACCCAACCCGACCCGAAAACAACATTCAACACTCCGTATCACTCTTTTGTTCCTCTAGGTTCCCCAACCATTGCAGAAATCAGAAACGAAGGAGACTCACTGACAACAAACTTTACTAGAACTATTAGATATCATTCTAAGTTTATAAATAAATTATTTTAAATGCTGACAAGATGAAAAGCAATGAGAACTTGTTTGTCGTCAAACAAGATAAGGAAAATCTTACCTTCGGAAATCCCATGGTAAAAGGAACTGTAAGGACAGCAAGAACCCTCGAGACTTTTTTCATGGTGCCAGCAGCTGGATTTCCTTCCATGCCTTCTTGCATGTTGCACTGGAAATAATGTGAAATCAATGAATATAAATTGGGTAAAAAAACTAACATATAACACCACTCATTCCTCTTCAATTGAGACTAGGCTTTCAGGTATTATAAGCAGCTCATTCTTTTTAGTTCTTTGGCAGGATAAATTCATAACAGAAAACTGAGGACGCACAAACATTCAGGTAAGAAACTCAGACTGTCAATAATACAAAGTGAACTGAAATGAAAGGTTCTGAAAAGATAATGGTCACCTCTACTGTTATTAAGAACGTCAATGCAGTCAGAACTGGCAAAATGTACAATGCATCTGGAGTGGTAAGATCAACAAACCAGTAGGCTCCGCCATCCTTGAATGATGGCATCTTTTCAGCCATGTTTCTTATCTATTGTTAAACAAAAAAATTATAATGAATTGAAACAATAGATAGGTTCCTCAGACTCCTAAAGTTAGAGAAAATACAAAATTAAAAGCCAGCTTACCGCAAGGAAGAAACTAATAAAGACAGGACCTTGAATAAAGAGCCCCTTCAATGGAGTAAATGGACTTGCACCATATCTAGATTATCAAACAAGTGAGGAAATTAACAGCTAGTGAAAGAAAAGATCCAAGAAGTTTAAATTAGTATCTAAAACACTGTAGTGAGACATGCAGGCCAGTTATGTCAGTTTTCAAATATTAGCAATAACTAGTCTTCTAACATATATACAATGGTTACACAGCTAAGCAATAGAAGAAATTTAAATATTTAATTTATTTGCATGTAGCTTTAGATAAAACATTCATAGATTCAATTGGATGGAAGAGAAGAGAGAAGATTGACCAAACTATGTAACAAGGATTTTTATGATACCCGTGTGAGTGTAACCTGAAGAAAATATACTCATCATCCACTCCTTCTATTTTTAGTTGTTATAATTATAGAAATAAGAAACAAATCCTATATAATCAAGAATATCTAGATTACAAATGTATTATTTAGAACATTTTTATTCATTCCCTATCATATCCCTAAAACATCTCATAAACACAGTTTCATTTCAAAGTTTCTCTCTTTCCTATAGTTTAACTTACTATTTAAAGTCTTTTTTCTAACTATGTTGGCCCAGTAGATCCACTATCACCATAGGATTTTTTCTGTCAAAACTTTCTCCCAGTTTTCGTAATTGTTCCAGCATCACTTCAGTAGTGATCATGGTCACATGGCCGAGACGATTAAAACCGTATGATCATCGGTCGAAACTAGAACTTCAGTAGTGATAGCGATAGATGACGCCGGTAGACAATGGTGTCGTTGACAACAGTAAATGGCGCCGCCACCAACAACAGCGGGTGTAGTGGCAGAGGCAACAAAAGAAAATTTCCTCAAAAGAACTTTAGGCTCTGATATGATGTTGAATATAGTGAAAATCTATGTATGAAATTAATCTCCCTTATTTTGAATATGCACATAGGGTCCTCTATTTATAATAGAAGAAATATGGACTAAGTCCAAAATACAAATAAGAAATAATAACAAACTAACTAAATATAAAAGATAAAGATAAGATAAAGACCATATATCTAACAAAGATCAAGTTCAAAAGGATAATATTAGTGGAATGGCATTATTCATTTGTGAACTCATGACTAAAACAACTTCTAAAATAGCTTAAATTTGATGGAAGTTCTCAAATGCACCTTATATATGACAAGCAAGCAACATTACACATTGCCTTTAATCCTATCTTTCATGAGAGGACCAAACATATTAAGGTTGATTGTCATGTCATAAGAGAAAAACTAGGGTTTGGAGACATCACCACAACATTTGTCAACTTTAGTGAACATTTTATTGACATATTCACCAAGTCCTTAAGAGGACCAAGGATGGTTATATTTGCAACAAGTGAGAAATATATGATTTGTATGCTCCAGCATGCGAGAGAATATTATAGTTATAGAAACAAGGAGAAAATACTAAATAATCAATAATATATTGATTATATATGTATTATTGGGAACATTTATATTTATTGTCGTATCATATATTCAATAGTAGAGGAAATTTAAAATCCCACTATTTATTGTAAGATTTCTTTTTCCCAATATAAATAAAGAATTTGTGTTGTCTCCAAAACACAGTTTCAACATAATGTCTCTCTCTTTCCTACAGTCTAACAATAGTGTTGTAGTCCCTGACAACCTCTAAACAATTATATAAGTTGGTTATTAACATTTAACTACTTTCCAGCTCTTGTGCAATGCCATCCCCTTTTTATTACTCCTAACGTATACCTATCTAACAAGTGGCATGATATAAAAAAAAAATTCCATTTAATAAGAAAAGGGCCATTATGCTCCATATAATAAAGGGCAATTTTACTGATTTCAGTTAAGTATATCACAAGTCAAATAAAAGATTGCTCCTCTAATACATCATATCACGCCAAACAAAGTAATTACATCAATAGGAGGATCAAACATGACTAGTACCAGCTAAAGCCTGAAAAGGCCAAGAAAATTGAAAAATAACTTACTCCTTAAATAGCATCTTCATTTTTTTCTGACCTTCAGCAACAGCAATGGGATCCATAGCCTGAAAGATGAATCAATGATGTGATTATAGAAAATGTGGTTTCTGGTAGAACAATCTATAACATACACGTAAGAAAATCCAAAACTTCAAATTTCAATAAATTGGGAAAATACCAACAATGTCTCAACAGGCACAACGAATTCACATCCAGCAACCAAAGTCATTGTTTTGTACAAATACAAGTAGTGTATAATTATTGAATGATAAAGTCAACCATATATTTATGCAGAACAGAAGATAATACCACACTGAAAAAAAAAATGGAAGTTAAGTTTAGGTATTAGTTTATGTAGCACAAATCATGTCATAATCTTGATGAAACCACAATTATAAAATATCTTTCAAGAAAATAGTACTTAGGGGCAACAGAACCATGCATACACCATATGTAAGGAAATTTTAGGCTTAATTATATTTTCTGCCTTGATAAATTAGTCTATTTGGCTATTAGTCCATACAAAAAAAATTCCATTTGATATCCAATTTTGTTAAAATACATGGTTGTAATTTCTATCATTATTTTTTTCTCCATTAAGAGGTGACTTGGTAACCATATCAACAATGTCTAGCAGAATCTGATTCTGACACTATTACCAATTGCACATCATATATCCACTATTCCATTAGTTAAAACTGTCTTAACAAGAAAAAACAATTGACTGGAAGATGTATATCTGTATTACCTTATCTTCCATCTCTTCCTTTATTTTTTCCATGTGAGGCCTCATCAGCTGCAACACACATGAAATAGAACATAGAAAAAGTTATAATTTATTGATAACTACAAGCTTGAGGACCTTCACAAGTAAATGGGAAAGAGAGATAGGGAGAGTACAGCTGAGAACTAATTAACTAACTTGTATTAAGAATATCTTAAGTCAATGAGAGGAGAGGGGATAGAGAAGAAACAGTTCCATCCGAATGTTTAACATTTATCCCCTCCAACCAAGATATATGTGAAAGAAAGGCAAAAGGAACACACAAAAAAGTGATCGCAAATACATTAATTTAGCAAGAAAAGGTGATAGGTTTCTTCTCAAGAAACCTTCACAAACAAACACAGACTACACCAAGCACACAATATAAACTGATGAATAACCTCCTCCTTTTATTAACAATAACCCAAAGTGCAGAATATCAGAAACAAAGAGAGCCTAACCTCCCCCACAGGATGATAATTCCTGTCAGAATTCACAATTAATCCAAAACTGTATAAAACGTTTATTCTAAACTATTTATATGAAGTTATTTCCCGCTCTTCCTAACTGCCAAGGCAGTTAGCCTATTCACGTTTCTTACGTCTCTCGTATACTTTCAACCTCCTAACATTACCCTCCTCTTTTTCAGCAACTTTGTCCTCAAAGTTGAAATCAGGATATTGATCTTGGATTGTGATCCTGTCTTCCCATGTTGCACCCTCTTTTCCTCCTTCTTGCCACTCCACCAGAACTTGCTCTAACAGCTCATCTCCTTGCTGTACTTGCCTGCTGTCCAGAATCCTCACAGGCCAGTATGTGGGGCCTTCTCCCTGCAGTTCAGAAGGCAATTCCTTCTCCACCGTCTTGTCACCTATTGCCTTTTTTAGTTGGGATACATGAAACACTGAGTGGATCCTAGCAGATTCTGGCAATCTGAGTCTAAAAGCCACTGCACCCACTTGTTGCACCACTTGAAACGGCCCAAAATACCGGGCTGACAGCTTTGGATGCAGTCTCACTGGCATGGAAGACTGCCTATGAGGTCTGATCTTAAGATAGACCCAATCATCCACCTTAATGTCTGTTGGCCTCCTCTTTTTATTCGCCTGTTGTGTCATCAAATCTTGTGCTCGAGTTAAATGAAACTTTAATTGCTTAAGTGCTTCATCCCTTGTTCTTAGCTCCTGAGCCACCGCCTCCACAGGTGTTTCTCCTGGTACAAATCTACTCAAAGATGGGGGAGCCCTGCCATAAACAGTTTCGAAAGGGGTGCATCTTGTTGCTCCTTGGTAACTGGTGTTATACCAGTACTCGGCCCAGGGTAGCATTGCTTTCCAGCTTCTTGGTTGTTCAGAGCAAAAACACCGTAAATAACCCTCCACAATCCGATTTAAAACTTCTGTTTGACCATCTGTTTCAGGGTGATAAGCTGTACTCATCCTGAGTTGGGTGCCCTGCATCTTAAACAGCTCCTTCCAGAACAAGCTGAGGAATAAGGGGTCCCTATCGCTGACAATCGAAACTGGAATCCCATGCAATCTCACTATCTCTTTAACAAACACCTCGGCCACTGTCCGTGCTGTATAAGGGTGTTTGAGTGACAAAAAATGAGCATACTTACTCAAGCGATCAACCACCACTAATATTGCATCATAACCTTGTGATTTGGGCAGCTTCACAATAAAATCCATACTCACCTCTTCCCAAACAGCATGAGGTATAGGTAAGGGCTGTAACAACCCTTGAGGAGAAGCTGCCAAGTACTTGTGCTGTTGGCACACCAAGCATTCAGCAACAAAATCAGTAACGGACTTCTTCATTCCCACCCAATACAGAGATTGGGCCACCTTCCTATAAGTTCTATAGACCCCTGAATGACCTCCTGTGTTGGTCACATGAAACTCAGCCAATAATTTGGGAATCCACACAGATTGGGCGGATATTACCAATCTTCCTTTGTAATGCAACCTGTCATGCTCTAACGTATAAGCCGTATGCGAATTTGGGTCCTTTTGAATTTCGGATATCACTTTTCTCAGCCCTTCATCTTGCTCCACTTCTTTGAGGACTTCTTGAAAGTCCTGCCAATATGGTCTAGCAATCATCTGCAGTTCCTTTTCTTCCCCACCTCTTTCTCCTCTTCTAGACAGGGCATCCGCCACCTTGTTAGTACTTCCCACCTTATACACAATCTCAAAATCATAGCCCAATAGTTTTGCTATCCAATTTTGTTGATTTTGAGTTGTTATTCTTTGATCGAGTAAATATTTTAGGCTCCGCTGGTCAGTATGTACAATAAACTTCTGTCCCAACAGGTATGGCCTCCAATGTTGAATAGCCATTACTAAAGCCATTAACTCTTTTTCATAGATTGATTTGCTTAAAGATTTATCTGATAGAGCCTTCCTGAAAAAGGCTATTGGTTTTTTTTTCTGAGTTAACACTGCTCCCACTCCTCCCCCAGAAGCATCACATTCTATATGAAAGGGTTGGGAAAAATCTGGTAATGTCAGCACCGGTGCAGATGTAACAGCTTCCTTCAGCCTTGTCATGGCAGCCGTGGCTTGATCAGACCATACAAAGTTACCCTTCTTCAACAACTCTGTTAATGGTTTTGCAATTTTTCCATACCCCTGTACAAAACGTCTGTAGTAGCCGGTTAAGCCAAGAAATCCCCTCAAAGCTTTTAGGCTCTTCGGTTCTTCCCACTCCAAGACAGCCTTAATTTTCTCTGGGTCCATCTCAACCCCTTCTTCTGAAATTTGATGCCCCAAGTATCTAATCTGTCTTCTCCCGAATTCACACTTCTTTTTATTGGCCGCCCATTCATTCTGCTGTAACCTATGCAGCACCAAACTTACTTGCTCCAGGTGGTCTTCCCAAGTAGAACTGTACACCAAAATATCGTCAAAGAAGACCAAAACAAACCTCCTTAGATATGGCTGTAGTAAACTATTCATGGCACTTTGAAACGTTGAAGGTGCGTTGGTGAGGCCAAAGGGCATCACTAAAAATTCGTAGTGGCCCTGATGTGTTCGGAACGCTGTTTTACACACATCCTCCTCTTCCATCCTAATTTGATGGTATCCCGCTTTTAGATCTATTTTTGAGAAATAGGTAGCCCCTCTCAACTCATCCAGGAGCTCTTCTATTACTGGAATGGGAAACTTATCTGGTATCGTTGCTCTGTTCAAGGCCCGGTAGTCCACACAAAACCGCCAGCTTCCATCTTTCTTCTTTACCAAAATAACGGGACTTGAATATGGGCTGATGCTTGGACGAATTAACCCTGCTTTCAACATATCAGCAACCTGTTTCTCAATTTCCTCTTTCAATAGATGCGGATAACGATAAGGTCGAACGTTTACAGGAGCTTCTCCTTCTTTAAGGGTGATGCGGTGCACCATATTTCTTTTTGGCGGTAGGCCACCCCTTTCTTGAAAAACACGGGAGTGTGAGTCCAGAATTTTCTCCATCTCTGCCTGTTGTTTCTCAGACAGTCCCTGACATACTACTGTATCCTCTTTCTTTTCCACGTGACCTAGGTCCCACACCAAGGTCCATGATTCCACCTCTGTAATTTTTAATAAAGACTTGGGCCCCACCACTCGTCTAGTCAAAGTGGGATCTCCTTTAATAATCACCTTCTCGTTGCCCTATTTATACACCATAGTCATCTTCCCCCAGTTAAGCATTACTTCTCCTAACTTTGCCAACCATTCCACCCCTAATATGACATCCACACCTCCCAACTCAAACAAGTGAAACCTCTCTTCAACGTCGGTCCCCGCTAATGTAATCATTACCTTTTCACAGTACCCCCGTGTTCTCTTTCGGTGTCCATCACCCAGACTTACATTATATGGGGGTGTGTCCGTTATTGGCAACTTCAGCTCCTCCGCCAGTGCCCAACTAATAAAGTTGTGGCTGGCGCCACTGTCGATGAGTACTAGTACGCTTCTTTCTCCAATCCTCCCTACTAATTTCATTGTTTTGGGCTGCGTTATCCCCTCCGCCGAGCATGCCGACAATTCCATGGGTTTCTGGTCAACGTCGGTTATTTCTACATTATCATCTTCTTCCTCATCCTCCGCAAGGAGTACCACCCGTAAACTCTTCTCTGGACAGTGGTGTCCAGGGGCAAATGGACCCCCACAACGAAAACACCGTCCCTCTTCTTTTCTCTTCAAGAACTCCGGGTAGGGAAGATTCCTCACCAATCTTCCCCTGTTATCACTTCCCCCGACATTGCTAGATCTCACGCTGCCATTTGTCACGACGCCCTCTCTCCTCACTGAACCGACACTCTCCATTCCTCCTGGGCGATTCATGCTGGGTCTCGGAATTTCGTTACGCACTACCACCCCCATCGCTCGCGGCCCCGATTGATTGCTCTTGAACCCATTCCAACTTCCTCCTCTGGCTCTTCGTGCAGCGTCCTCGACATCCCTCGCGATTCTCATCGCCACCGTTAATTCTTGAGGATCGTGAATACGGACCTGTCCCTTAATATCCTCACGCAGACCAGCGAGAAAATACCCCAACATCTGCTCATCAGAAACACCCCGTGCTTGCCCCACCAGCATCTCAAATTCCCGGACATAATCCTCGATGGTTTCCTCCTGTCGCAGCGTTGCCAATCGTTCAAACACAGTTCCCCGATATCCGCCTCCAAAACGGCCGATCATGGCTGTTTTCAGGCCCTCCCACGAACGATTGGTAGCCTTCTCTCTCCAGAACTTGAACCAGTAACTCGCGCTACCCTCCATGCTTATGTAGGCGAGATCTACCTTCTCCTCTTCCGCCACTTTCTGAATATCAAAGAACCGTTCCGCTCGATTGATCCAACTGAGAGGTTCTACGCCTTCGAATGTGGGTAAGTCCACCTTCTTCCTCCAATTACTCTGTACCTCCGGTTGATCGCCGTTCCTTCTACCTCCATTTTCCTCCTCGCGCCTCCGCTGATTCCCATTTACGGATGCTTGACTTCCATCCGACTGCCCGTCGTTGTTATTCGTCTGAGCCCCCATCATTCTCATTAGTTGTTGCAAATCTCTTCGTACAGCAGCGGACTCCTCCTTCATACCCTCCATCGTAATCTCCAGTGCCTCCAGTCTTCCTTCAGTGGTTACCTCCATTTTTTGGATTTTGCACTCAATTTGGGATCCGGCAGGTCGGACCAAATTGATAGGTTTCTTCTCAAGAAACCTTCACAAACAAACACAGACTACACCAAGCACACAATATAAACTGATGAATAACCTCCTCCTTTTATTAACAATAACCCAAAGTGCAGAATATCAGAAACAAAGAGAGCCTAACCTCCCCCACAGGATGATAATTCCCGTCAGAATTCACAATTAATCCAAAACTGTATAAAACGTTTATTCTAAACTATTTATATGAAGTTATTTCCCGCTCTTCCTAACTGCCAAGGCAGTTAGCCTATTCACGTTTCTTACGTCTCTCGTATACTTTCAACCTCCTAACAAAAGGTGATGAAGCTACAAGCCGCAAACATACCGTAAGCTTAGAAGTGGCCTTAAGTTGATTTATTAAGAGTGGAACTGTTGCGCTTCGAATCAAGAGAGTTGTTATAACTATGGCTGCCCACCTGAAACAATCAAGTAATAGAGTGATGAGCTTTCTTGGATTTGTACCATGTGCCACCTATCTTTGTTGAAATGTGAAGACACAGATCACCAGAATTAGGCCCAGAACATGAATCCTGCATGGCACCAATCCAAGAACAACCTTGCTAGCATAATCCCAAAACCCCTTAATTATCAATAAGCTTTGAAATGTTACGAAAGAAATGTATTTCCATTTAAAATGGCATTCAGTATTTTAAGATGAAGGAACAACCTATTCGTATACACATGTACTTATTATGGAAGAAAAAACTACACCATAAAGTAACTGTGTTCTCTCATAAAAGAGCACTCTTTAGGCATGTAGAGAATTTTAAAACTTAATATTTGGGGCAAATCAATTGCTTGAGTACTTATTATGCATGGTAAATCAAACTTAGTAACTAAGAAACCACAGAAGTTGATAGTTAAAATCAAAAACCTACAATCTCATAAAAGCAAACCATCCACCAATGACAGCTTGACATGCATGGCATTCTGTAATATTGTGGAAATTCCTCAGAATTAAAGCAGATTTTAGAAATGAGGATTAACTTAATGTCTCTTACTGAAACTATAGAGGTAAATAAGTATAAACTTACCAGTTCAATCCAGTGTAGGAATGCATGGCATCTATAATGTACTGCAAGGCCTTCACAGGTAAAACAGAATCAGCAGAGGCAATTGCAACTTCTTTAAGAATAGGTGCCTGAGAATTCACAGCTTCCATCGTATTGTTTTTTAGAACATCTGCTATGTCAGTCATTATTTCAATCTTATCGGAACCCTGATTAGTTGTTGACATATGTCGATATAAATTATACCCAGAGCTCGGAGAAAGGAATCTGTTTGAAGACATTCTATGTTCAGAATAGGCAAAACACCACATTGATCCATCCACTGAGTTCCCAAACATCCTTCTTTGGAAAAAATTACTAATCCCTGCTGAAGATGACCTTTCGCCAGTGCTTTCATGTTTCTCTTCATCACTGTGGAGAACATAACTGAAAGACGGGTGGCACTTTTGATTCATGAGGTTCCCTCTTATCAAGAGGCAACGCCTGTGGGCCATTTGTATTCTTTGAAATTTCTATCAAGCAACAATAAGTAACCAAAATTACAAGTGCAATCAACGAATATTATTCCATGTCAAGAAACAGCATTTCTGAGAAGTTTGGTTGGTTTACAATTCTGATACCAAGAGAAACTTGACTCATAAACAACAAGCATAACTACAATTTCCTAGGTCGGTGTGGACGATGAACACTCTTTCAATTGGACAAATGCACAAATGAATAGAAGATGTTAATATTCTGCCACTTGTTGTTGGAGGTTTCACACCTAACTAGTGATAAGATCAGTCTAGAGTATACAAGTGAGTGCAAATTCAATCTTTTTGTAAGATCGAATTAGGCTTAAAATTCATTTATTCAGAAATAGTACATTAGCTAGTTATAACTTTAGACTTTTAGAGTAATTCCAAGTGTAAAATTTGGTAACATATACCTTCCACAGAACAAGTTGAAATATTTAGTAGTTATTGCGGCTAATGAACTTTCACTTGTTTAAGACTATAATCATGTTTGGATACGAAGCTGGATAGACAATTGAGAGCCTCTCTACTGGAAAAAAAGTTCTACATTTCTGATCGAGAATCTCTCAAAAAGCACTTGTAACTTATATCTATACAAGCCCCACATATCTCCGCAAATCATAACTTTTATTTATTAAAATACTTCCAAAGACGTCATACTCCTTCAAGAAACAAGTGGAAATTAGTGTGCATGGTGTTTTTTTAACAATTGGGTAGTGCACTGAACAAGAATTGCCTAAAACCTAAAACCCCGTTTTTTACATTTATTTTACAGAACTCTACACAACCGAACAAGGAGCTATAAAACGAATAGGTCCCCATCAACTTCGTCACATGTAAAATCAGAAAAGATAAATGAGCTAACCCCATAAAACCTAGATCAACAGAAACAACACATATGAATGCAGCAACAAGAAAAATAAAAATACACACTTTATTTTTCAGGGATCTGATTCGTGGACGAAGAAACAAAGCACAAACTCTATAAGGCAGACGACAACGTAGTAAGAAAAACCAGACAACATAAACGAGGAACCAACAGACCTGGCGACTGGTGAGTTATTGATGCTTCTGCTGCATAGACTAAAAGAGAGAAAAAAAAAAACGAAAACCTCTGAACTCTGTTTTGTTTGTCCAATTAGTCAAAATGCTTTTACATCCAAAGGAACTTCAGATTTATAAAAATAAAAATAAAACCACATTAAAATGTTGAATATATTTAGGATTTCATTTATATACGCTATTATTAAACTGTTATTCGGTTATAAATTATTATGCATAATAATATGTGTTAATTTAAAATCGTTGTTATATAATTTTTTCAGCTAGTAATTATTGACTATGTATATGAAAATTGTTTTATAATGGTAGTATATTGAAATTAAAATAGTTATAATAAAGACCATGATTCTAATCATATACAATACTCCATGATCAGAAATTATTTTGCGACGGTAGTATATTTAAATAATTATTTTTATAATCAATATCAATTTGTAAAAATGATTTTAAATATATTTTGATCTCCAAAAGTATTAAATATATTTTCTAAAGATTGAGAAAATTCTAAGACGAGTATTTCACTTCCAATAATATTTTTTTTTTGTTTAAATTGAATTTGTTTAATTATCTACCTAATGATTCAAATATATATAGTTAGCATGGTTGCATAACAAAGAAAAATATATATCTAATTTGCACTCAAGTTAACATAAAAAAAAAGTCCTGGCAAATATTCCAAATTTTATGCTACAGAAATAAAATACTTAAATTGTAGTCCGTTATTCCGGTATATTTTATTGAATTAGTAAAAATTATCATGCCTGGACGATATTAAATGTAACATTCACTTACTCTACTGTTTGAAAATCTCGTCACCAGATTTTAATTGATTTTAATTGGGATTTTTTTTTTTTTTTTAAAGATGTAACGTAATTTACTCTTTTTTTACTATAATACTAATAACTCATGTGTCTATGTAATTTTTTTAATTGTTTTTCTTTAAATTATATTTTATTTTTCATCTTTTATAAAAAAGAAATATTGTTAAGTATCATATCACATAATGTGATAATTACAATGTTATGTGTCTTGTCATAATTCTCAATTTTATCCTAAACAAAATTTAATTTTTATATAAATATTATAATTATTATGATGATATTTTTATTAAAATTAATATTTTTTATAAGATTAAGTTTATTTAAATTAATATTTTACATTAAATTTTATTTAATTTTTTTTTTCAAATTTTAAATATATTTATTTTAAATTGTTATAAAACTATTTTAATATTTTACATTTAAATTTATAATGTTGTTATTTTCAAACAAACTCTAACATTTGTATACAAATTATTGATATATAAATATATGGACCAAAATTTAAATAAGTTTAATGTAAAATTTAAATTTAAATAAATTTAATATGGTTAAAAATATTCAATAAAAGTATCATTATAACATTTATGTAAAAGTTAAATTTGGTCTCAATTTGAAGAATGATGCAATCGCTCTAGTTTTAAAAAAAAGTAGACTAAATTGAGACAAAATACAAATAAAAGAATTAAATTTAGATTTTACACATGAGATTTATCTCAAGAGTGACATTGTTATTGTCACGTCACATTGTCTCTACTACATGGCAGGATCCTCGTTTGACATGTGACAAAAAAATTTGAAAAAATAAATAAATAAAAAACTGCAAAGTGACATGTGGCACATGAGTTAATGTCAGTAGTATTGTACTAATGGAAACGATCAAATTATATCAAATTTTATAAAACGAGGACTTAAATGAGACCTTTTAAAATTTAATGACCTAATTGAGAATTTTGAATAAACACGAGGACCAACCAATGATTTAAATGGTTAATATAAAGAAAGATATTTTTGCACGCTTATATAGTAAGATTTGAGTAATTAACTTTATTTAACACTTAGACAGTGCATGAGGTCATAAGGTGAAAAGTTATGGAAGGTTTGAGATTAAAGTTGAAAAAGGTAGAGACCTTAAAGTGTATAAGGAAAACTAATCTGTAGTGTGGAAGACTTAGATGAAGTAGAGATTAGATGATTAATTAGGTAGGATGGTGTTTCCCAGGAAGGGAAAATAGTCTTTTTGAAGAGGATAAAGTATCGTAGGGGTTTTATGCCAAGTTCAACATCAGTAGGAAGTGGTTGGATCTTCTTAACAATAATAACATCAAAGTTGAGAGAAGGCATATTAAGGGTAAAGAGGTTCACATGAGATAAAGGTTTGTTCTTAGACTAAGGTGATATGAATAAGGTGCAAAAAGGAAAGACACAACAAAGTTTTGTCCTCAAGAGGAAGGATATGTTAGTGTTTTCAAATTGTATCCAAGTGAGGAAGCAGATGGATGATCTCCCGTAATGGAAAAGGTGTTTGTAACACCCCATTTTAGGATGTCATGATTACGAGTAAAAATTTAGAATTTGTAAATCTTAATACCATTGCGGAAATATAAATTCAATAAATCTTTACATTTAACCAAAAATAAAATGTTTATTATAAAATAAAAATCTAATAAATTTTTTATTCAAAACAAAACCTTAAATTCTCGAACTCTCTCAATCAACTCATCGCGCTATACAATATTCAAATTATCTGCATTATCATATGCTCCCATATAATGACACGAGTTATACAATTATCGCATACAAACAACAAACAAACACAAGGATGAACTAATTGAGAATCAAACATAAGTAGAATAACATAACTCATAAGTGTTAAATATTCACTACAATATTAAACACACCAATAACCCAAACACGGTTATGCATCGTTACCACAAACCAGTGGTCAATCCCTCATACCCTACCATACCACCTATTCATCAGAACTGACTAGTTTGAGTCGTCCTTCCATCGTAACAAGACATATTTCCCTTGCCTCTCAAGGACTTACAAGTAACAACTTCGGTGAATCTCATAATGGGAACTATACTCAGCAACGAGCATGAGCGATGATGAAACATCCTTCTCCTTTCCATTGCATCACACAAGCAAGAAGGTATGACACATAAACTATTCTCTTCTACTTCCTCACACAAGTGAAAAGAACCTCTTTCCACTACCTTGCACAAGCGAAAGAGTCATTGTTGGATTTTCTAGGTACGACGAGACCCCCCAACAACATGTCTTATCTCCACACACATACAACCACACTATAAACTCGCATATTCTCAACTTCACACACGAAAACTTGTTGTCTTGTAACCCATTCAAAATCATTCCTCACATAGTGTCATTCACAAGATAATACCC
This sequence comes from Vigna umbellata, assembly GCF_029865625.1. Lineage (NCBI taxonomy): Eukaryota > Viridiplantae > Streptophyta > Magnoliopsida > Fabales > Fabaceae > Vigna > Vigna umbellata. The sequence continues at coordinate 10,800,102 of NC_142173.1, forward strand.
TCTCACTTTGTAACTCAAACACACATCAGTTTCTATTGTTAAGACATCGGCAAGTGTACCAAATCGTATCAAGTAATATAAATGGTAAGACCAAGTATCGTTTCCCAAGAGACTCACGGTACTAAACAATTGTGTAATTACTTAACTAATTAAGACTGAAAAGATATTTTGTTGGTTTTTAAATGCAAATGCAACAAAAGTAAATATGAATGCAAATTGATCAATTGAGGCTAAACACTAAAATGGATGGATGAAGTTAATAATATGAATATGTTGTTGGGGTTTAGGTTTCACCTAATCACTTTCATGCATATAAGAATTCATCTTCTTCATTAAATTGTTAATGTCACTCTCTAAATTCCTTAAAACATGATCCCTCGGCAAAGAAAATATATCCTTAATTATTAGACCACAATCTCTTGCATCCCTAATAATTAATTCTGCATTACGAACAAAAGCTTAAAACAACCAAACATCCTATCCCTATCCCTGGGCAATATTGCTTTTGGGTGACATTCTCTAGATCCTGATTTCTAGGTATTTCCCAATAACAAAGAAAGCCAAATATAATTAACATTGAGCAAAGGAGAAAATCACTAACAATTAATGAAAGAAGTATAAAATAATTCAGAATATATTCAAATACATGAAAGTTTCGAGGTTACATCTTCCCCAACAACAAATGAGATTAGTTCTCCATCGTCATGGAGAAACTAGGTGTACAATGGAAGAATGAGATAGAAACCCTAAAAAGAGAATAGGAGAGCTCTCGCATCCCAAATCACCCTCCAAAGGGAAGAAAAATGTGTTTCTATGATGTAGCCATCAAAAGATACCAACCATAGGTCATGCAAGTCCTTAAATAGATCAAAATTGGATCATGGGCCAACGTTGTTAGCGCTCAGTGCCCTAAGTGGGGGCAAGCAGGCGAAACTGCGACAGAACTAGCGCTTAGGGCCCCTAAGGAGCGCTCAGCCTTGACTGGCGCTCATGGCCCCTAAAGGGGCGCTCAGCCTTGACTGACTGGCGCTCAACCTTGACTGGCTGGCGCTTAGGGCCTATGAGGGGGCCCTCAGCCTGACTTTTCTGCACTGCATCTTTTTCTCTTTTTCTGCATTCCAACTCCTTGGTACTTTAACTCCTCTTTCAAATCATTCCAATAACTTACAAAATCAGGAGAATTTAGTGATAAAATCATCAAATATAACATCAACTCTCTTATTCATAAAAATAAACTAAAAATAAGAGATTAAGCAAGTTTCTAAGTAAAAAAAAAGTTTATTTAATATCAAAATTGCATAACAGATAACAGTATACTCAACCATTATCACCTATACCCTCTCAACATGACTCAAACAGACACCAGTCCCTATACCCTCTCAACACAAGTTACTATACTACACTACTCTTCCCACGCATACAACTTAACTCACCCGTTTATATGACCAACAAGGAGGCATGCTCCCATGAAAAACTTACGAATGCTCAAGACCAACACACTCCCAGCAGGCCTTGTCATGTCCTTGAGACTATGTAAAAATGATGGTGAAACAACAACCCAAACTCAACCTGAAACAATAACCCTTTAGCTACAAAATTCTAGTAGTATGTAAAACTTAATTACCCACCTTATAACACCCTCAAACCTAGACAAAGCAGTCCTCCAATGCTCCATAAAATACCTGCACACACCTTTACGTAACACATCTCCTTCCAACCATTTAAACTTTTCCCTTATATTCTCATACATCCTACGTAACGTAGTCCCCTTCTAGAGTAAATACAACCCCAACCCAGGAAAACCCTCACACCCAACCCTTAATCCATATTTCATCAATATAAACCTACTATCCTTGCACATTGCCTCACAGAATCATTATTATTTAATATCCAACCCCATAACATCATAGTATCCCTAAGCCTCATGCATGACACAAGAAACCAAGGGTTGAACTGTGTGCAATGTAACCCATGCATGATTGCATCCGGCCAAAGCAAACTAATACAACCCATTAACAAAGGAAAAAAAGAACGTGAATTGCACCCATGTTTTACATCACCTATGACAGAAAAGAGAAGGAAAACACCAACCAAAACAACACCCACATTCAAAGATAACCCAAGTTAGCACCCCCTACCTAGGTGGATCCAAACTTTCTTCCTTTGCTTCATGTTTTCAGGCTATCCTTCATGCCTCTCTAATGCCCTCTCACGGTGCTCACACCGCCTCCTCCCTCACTGAACTTCACAGTTTTGTGCTTCACGACTTCCTTTCTTCTTATGTTTCTCACGGTTCTCTCCCACAACTTCATTCTTCTCTTGCCGTTTTTGCCTCCTTTCTCCGTCCCTCCTTATGTATTTATATTCACAATGAAACAAACTCTAAAAGATAAGCTCAATCAATTCTTTGAACCCACTAGAGATATGAACATCCTTATAAATATATAGATATATCTATCTATTTTGTTTTTTATTAAAGACCCATCACTAGTAAAAAAATTGGTTTTAAACTCGCGTTATAGGCACCGGTTTAAGTGAAACCGAAGCCTATTAAAATACGGTGGCATATTACCTCGGTTAAAGTAATGACCGAAGTCTAAAAGCTACGAAACAGTGTTTATGCCTCGGTTTAAATGGAAACCGAGATATATAGTCATTTTATATTTTTTTATTTATTTTTTTATGAGGATTATATGCCTCGGTCAGGTGTAGAACCGATGCCTATACGCATGTATTGTTTCGGGTGAGAGTGAACCGAGTCATATGCACGTATCTTAACTGACCTTTCATTTCCTTCTTCCTCCAGATCTCACTCCCACTCTCGCTCCCTGCTCTCCCTCCTTTCCTTCTTCCTTCCCACCCTCGCTCTCCCTCCTTTCCTTCTTCCTCCCCACCCTCGCTCCCTCGCTCTCCCTCCCTTCCTTCTTCCTCCCCACCCTCGCTCCCTCGCTCTCCCTCCTTTCCTTCTTCCTCCTCACACCCTCGCTCCCTCACTCTCCCTCCTTTCCTCCAGATCTGACTCCCTCCCTCCCACTCCCTCCATCGCTTTCTCGCGTCGTCCCCGACCGCACCACCGGCGACATCGCCTTCTCCGACAACGACCCCAACGTCCTTGAGTCTAGATCTCGTCGCGCGACAACACCCACACAGCCAGCACAGCCGCGAGATCGGTGGTTTTCGACGAGAGAGAAACGATGGTGGACGCGGCGACGGCGAGGACGCGGCGACGGCGAGGATGCGGCGATGGCGAGGATGCGGCGACGGCGAGGACGCGGCGGCAGCGAAAATTCCTCGATCTCCCTCACCATCTCTGTTTTCTCTCCTACCGTTTGAATTTCTGTGATTTGAATTTGGTTTTTTCGATTTGAGTTTGGCTTCTGCGATTTGAGTTTGGTTGTTGCAATTTGAGTTTCGTTTCTCCGATTTTTGAGTTTCTGGGTTCTCTGTGCAGGTTGGGGGTGGAGAAGATTGAATCATGGAGGCACGATTTGGGTTTTGGGTTGCTGTTATGGTGGTTTTGGGTTGTTGTTTTGCGTTGCAGGTTGCTGTTCTGGGTTATGTTCTGGGTTATGGGTTGCGCTTCTGGGTTCTGCAGTTGCATTTTTGTGAATCTCGGTCACCATCTGCTTGAACTGAACTGAGTTACCTAATTTTTTTTTTAAAAAAAAAAGTGTTACGACCTCGGTTATTTAAAATCCGGGGCATAATCTTACCACTTTTGTCTCGGTCCATGACCGAGGCATAAAACCTATATTTTTTTACCCCGTTTGATTATGCACCGGTTGTAGAACTGGTGCCTATAACTAATTTTAACCGGTGTTATATCGTGCTGGTGTACTAGTGCATGCTGATATATCGTGTTCCCCACATTCTATTATTCCCGTAACGTTTTTCTCTTTGTTATAACACCTCCTTAAAATGTGCGTATATTGTTTCTTTCATGCTCTTTTTTTTCTCCCACGTGCATTTCTCTTTCTATGCAACCCATGCAAAGACTCACGTTCCATCTTTATTTTTTTTCCTCTCTCTATTTTAAAAATCATGCAAGATTCATGTTTACTTAAATGATTCTCTCTCTACAACCTTTCAATGGCAATTCCCTAGACCCACTCACTTACACAACAAAATAAAGCCCAAGTGAATTTTCACCTAGCAAAGTTCAAACCATGGCCCATGCAATTATCAATACAAACCCCAACCACAAGTCTACAAGCTTTTCATTTCATAATACACAAAAAAATACCCATATAAATCATACAAACCATAACTTATGTTATTAAACAATAAATCAATAAAACTATAAATTAATTTATTTATCCACTAACAATTATAATACAAAAGAAACAAATTTATATCATTTTTTTCTTTTTTCTTTATCATATATATTATTTTATTAATTTTATTCAAGTTTTACATTCTTTCCAACTTCAAAAAATTTCGTCTCGAAAATATTTGTATTTGTAAAAAAGATACAGATACTCCTTCCTCATGTACATCTTCTAATTCCCAACTCATTTCCTGAGTCCCTTCATTCTAAAGTACCTTCACCGTGTGAATGTTCTTTCCTCTTAGTTTCTATTCCCATCATACAAAACACTCTTCTTGTTGCCTTGACTTTTCTCTAGACAACTTCTAATGTGATTGACTCCATTAAGCTATTTTCTTATATGGAAAAGAGATAGCAAAATGCCCAGGCTTGTCATAATTATAACTCTTCTTCTCGTCTAACTTTCCAACTGCAATCTTTAGAAAATTTCTTCTAGATGATCTCCCCTACACTCAAAACACTTTAAAGTTCTTTGACTGAACTACTGTTGTCAAGAGTAAGGTTTCTCATGTTTCCTTCCACAAAAAAAATTGCCCTTATGAGTTCTCATCACACGACTCTGGTCCACCTCAAGTTGTTTTGCCATTTTTGTTTGCTCTACAATCTCTATAAACTCTTTGATCTTTAGATGCACAATCACTCTCATTAGATTCTAGCGTAAACCCCATTTGAACTTTCTGCATTTCCATTCTTCGCTCATGTTCTGAGTAGAACCAAGTGAGATATTCAAAGCGATCAATGTATGCTTGCACCATCCTATTCCCCTATTGTAGCGTTAGAAATTTAGCGTCCCTCTCATACTTCGCACTATCAGGGAAGTATTTGTTCAGAAACCTCGTTCTAAACTTGACCTAGTTGATGTCCTTTCCTCAAGCGTCCATCAACTATGTCATACCTCTCCACCAATATGCGGCTTCTCCCGTCAGCATGAAAGCAACAAACACTAGCTTTTGTTCCTCTGAATACTCAATAACTTCATAAATCTCTTGCTATTACTTATCAAATCATCAACCTCATCCATAGTAGTTTTCCCATTGAACTTATTTAGGTTATGATGTAAGAAATCATTCATACTGTGATTGATTTATAGGACTCGGTATAACTTGCTATCGTTGTAGCACGTCCACCATCCTCTCGATGGCTCGAGCTATCTTATCAATAGCAGATGAAAGGGTTTATGGTCTACATGCCATAATCTGGCATATTCAAGCATCACAACTTTTAACACAATTCAAAGTCACACAATAGAAACTAGATGGGGTCACTCCCCAAGACCTCACAAATTTTTGAAAATCAGGCTTTGATACCAAAATATAGTGTTGTCAAAATGAGTTAGAACCCGTTAGCCAATCCGCCCTACCATAGATGATTCGAGCTGGGTTAGGTTGAAAAAAATTGAAATTTCGATACTGGCCAATTTTCAGCCCGACTCACTAAAAACCCAGCTCATTTGGGTTGAACCTGTAGTGAGCTAGGTTGGCTCACCCACCCACTTAGTTTTCTACCAAGTACTTTTTGTTGGGTTAATCAATTACAAAATATTGAAACGAAGGCTCGTATGAAATTATTTTGTATGGATTAATTAGGCAACATTATAAATCCACAAATCTATACTTATTAGCTCAACTTTTATGCAAAAACAAATTTGAATCAATATGAAGCCATTAAAAATTTTGTTAAGGGGATTTTGTGATATCTTTGTGTGAATGAAATCTTATGTTTGATCGATCATAAATATAATTTAAGATCATTTCCATTTATTCAGATTTGAATTAGAAATATTTTTTTATTTATTTTGGAAATAAAAAAACCTTATAATTAAGTGAATCAATGACCTAACCCGTTTAACATACCAACTTGTGGTGGATCGGGCCGGGAAAAATGAGTTAAGGTTGGGTTATCTCACTAAGTGACAAACTCGTGGTGGATCGAGTCAGGTTGAGTCGAGTGACCCATTTTGACAATACTACCAAAATATAACACCTCATTTTAGAATGTCATGATTATGAGTAAAAATTTAAAAATTTTAAATCATAATACCATTACTAAAATCCAAATACAATAAGTCCTTACAATTAACCAAAAAATAAACCAAAATTTCAATTTATTACAACTAAAACTCAAAGAAAATAGCTTATTCATAACAAAACCATAAAATTTTCCAATTCTCTCAATCAACTTGTTACACTATACAACATTCGAATTATCTACATTATCATTTGCTCTCGTATAGTGACACGAGTTATACGATCATCGCACACACACAACAAACAAACAAACACAAGGGTGAGCTAACTAAGAATCAAACAAGGTTACACACCAATAACTCAAACAAGGTTACACACCAATAACTCAAACAAGGTTACACACCAATAACTCAAACACGGTTAGACATCATTGCCACAAACCATTGGTCTTCTCTTTCGTACCCTACCATACTTCCTTTTCATCAGAACCAAGCAGTTCGAGCTGGCTTATCATCGCATCAAGAGTTGTTTCCCTTGTCCCTCAATGACTTACCACTAAAAACTTTGGTGAATAAAACATTGGACACTATACTCAACAACTTTCATTAGATGATGTTTATTTCATCACTTAAATTTAACTTTTCTTCCATTACCATTAATATCAAATCCATGTTTCAATCCAATATCAGACCGATTTCTCTTGAATTTAGTGCATTTCCAGACATAATGGGATTAGCTTAATTTCACTTCAAACATAAATAATATTTTAGGAACGTAAAACATTGCAGTAGAGGTGAACTTAAAACATTGCAACAAAGCTTTGGCACAAATTTTTGAATAATGTAGTGAAACACTTTATTTTTTCAAAAATAAAATCATTTTTTTTAATAGTGCAATGCAACACTTATTGTAAAATACATTTTGTGAGGTAGAGGCACAACAACTAAAACATAATGCATAGGAACACAATTTTAATGGTATAGGCACAAGAACTTACACAAGCTGAGATCGAAGTCGAGATTGACGATACGTGAGCGACAAAGACGACACGAGAATGAAGGCGATAGAATGAAAGCGTGAGAACGAGGAACAAAGAGGCGAGGATAAAGACGAGATTGGAGGCGAGAACCACGATGCGAGCGATGGTGCAAGAAACCACAAGTGAGAGTGCAAGAACGAAGATGAATCCTAAGAACGAAAACACAATTTGAGTGAATCGCAAGAGAGGAATGAAGAAGATGAGTTTCGTCATTAAACCTAAATCAGAAAACCTAATTTGGTGTGCCCTAAAAAAGACTTCATTTTATGTCTTCAAAACTTCTTTGAAGTCCATGTGTTCTCGGAAATTAACATCTACTATATCTCTAAGACCGTTGTTTTTCATTCTTCTCCAATTGTTTCTTGATTTAGTCGATAATTATTCTCGAATTGTGTTTCCCTTCTAAAGAGTTACATGTTCTCATGACATTAAAGAAGTATTTAGTAAAATTCTCCTTCATCCTCTCCAACTCTGTAGAGTATAATTTTCTTTGGTTTAGGACCATTGAGGTTTAGAAGACACGAAACGAATTCTTGATAATTGTCGAAGGGGCTTTTATCCTTTGCTAACACTATCCCTGTGAAGATTTTTTATACCATCACCTTTTCTTTTATCCATCTTCATAAAAATTGACTTTTAATCAATCAAGCAATATAAAATCCGTCTTTGAGTCAATTGCATGTAATTTACCTTATTAATCTTGTACTTTATTGTGATTCTTGATATCTTAAATAATTTATTTTTACTTTTCGATAAAACAAATATACAACTTAAAAAAATCTTATTTATCCAAATCCTATATAAATAACTACTAAGACCACATAACAACCACTAAACTGAAAATGCTATGGATGTACACCATATTTCTATCTTTAGTAATTATAAATAATGCTAACAAAATAATATACATTAACTCATTTTAATAAAAATTTAGAATATATTAAAAGTATAAAAAGACCATAAAGTCTTTTATGCTTATAATATAATATCTAAAAACAAAATATGGAAAGAGAATAAACAATGCATATAAAAGTTCAAAAATAAGATATAAAATAAAAAATGTTAAATATATTTTTAGTTTTTAAACTTTTACTCTAAATTGAAATTGATCATTGGATGAAATTATTGATATATTTTGATTCTAATGAATGGATATAATTTTTTAATCCAATTATGTCAATTGTTTTACTTATTAAACATGTTTCAAGCTAACATTTCACTTGCTTATACTATTTGACACTTTCCTTTTTCAATGTCATATAGGAAATACATTTGACACAAAAAAAAATTAACATAATTGAGTTAAAAATATTATAATTATTATTTTTAAAGTTTGGGAACAACAATGTACTAAAGTTTCCAACATGACAAATTCTAATTTTATGTCAAAATTCAAAGACTAAAAACTTATTTAATCCAAATAAAAATAATCAGGAACTCAATTGATTAATTAATAAAATATTTAACTTTTATTATAACATAATAACTAATTCAAAATACATTAAATTATTTTTAAAAATTTATTTCATTAAATATTATCAAAAATATATTAATATACAACTTAAGTTTATTTTATCTATCACAAAATTTTCAATTTCTTTCCCTAAAATTTATTTTCTTTTCAATTCACCCAACAATTTTTCCTACTACAACTAAGGATAAGTACTACTATTAGTTGTATTTATCCCAACGCCCGTCATCCGTAATATTATCATAATCATTACCAAATATATATTATAATTATACAAAATCACAATAAATAAATAAATCACTTCTCATACCATACAAAATAAAATAAACATTCACACAAATTGAACTATTTAATTAATTATGAATATCACCAAAAATAAATAGTTATTGTAATACAATCACTTAATGCATTCACCCAAATATATTTATAATGATTTAAAATTATGAAATAAAAAACCATTTAGTATAACTCTACCAACATAATAATAAAACATTTCATATAATTTTACCAAAGTTATAAAAACACTTTTAGTATAACTCAACCAAAATAATAAAAAACCATTTCATATAATTTTACCAAAGTTATAAAAAACATTTCATATAAATTTACCAAATTATAAAATATTATAATATCTAAAAGGAACATTAGCATTATTTTCAAATATATCATTATAACTATAAAAGTATTTAAAAAAATTAAATAAATCACATATTATATCAAATCAAAATTCGTTACAATGAAATTACTTAGTTATGATCACCCTAATTATTAAAATTACGTAATACAATATTATGCTATGAATTGAAAATATAAAAAAAATTATTATATTTAGACATAATAAAGCCAATGTCAGAAAACATTTGTCAACGTTATAGAGCATTCTTTTATAAACTAAATATAGTAAAACCAAATATGAAGTGAATTTGATTTCAAAATAAAAGACACCTAATTACAAAATATTAGTTGATTATTAACCGTCTAACTGCTTTCCAACCACTCACCTAATAAAGAAAATAGCCATGTTACCATAGGGAAATGAATGTTTACTGATTTCAGTTAAGTCTATCACAAGTCAACTCAAACTTCAAAGATTGCTCCACTAATACATTATATCACCAAACAAAGTAATTACATCAATTGGAGAATATATCCTTTACAAGCAAATTGAAAAACACTTACTCCTTGAATAGCATCTTCACTTTTTCTCTGACCTTCAGGAACAGCAATGGAATCTATAGCCTGACAAATGAAATTCATGTTGTGATTACAAAAAATGTGGTTGCTGGCACAACAATCTATAACATACATACATACAAGAACATTCAAAACTTCAAATTTCAATAAGCTGGGAAAATACCAAGAATCTCATCAGACACAAGGAAAACACATCCAGCAACCAAAGTAATTGTTTTGTACAAATACAGGTATTGTATAATCAAGGTCACCTATATATTTATGCAGAACAGAAGACAATATCACCAAATCTAAACCTTACACACTAGAAACTAAATTGTTTGTTAAGTTATGCATTAGTTCGTGTAGTACAGGTCATGTTATAATCTTCTTGATGAAACCACAATTATGCAATATTTTTCAGGAATATGCTACTGAGGGACTACAGACCATGGATCCACCCTATGTAGGCAAGATTTTAGGCTTAATCATATTTTCTGACCCTGAAAAAATAGTCAATTTGGCTTTTAGTCCCAACTAACAAAATTCCATTTGAAACCCAATTCTGTGAAAATATATGGTTGTAATTTATATGCTTGTAAACAGATCAACAACATCTGGTATAGCCTGATTGTGCCACTATTACGAATTGCACAGCATATGTCCACTATTCCAATAGTTAAAACTAACTAGAAAGGAAAAAGAAACAGACTGGAACATATATAACTGTATTACCTTATCTTCCATCTCCTCTATTTTTTTCATGTGACGCCTCATTAGCTGCAACACACATGACATATAGTTAAGTAACAAGACAGAGTATAGAAAAAAGTTCTTACTAATTAGTCACTACAACAAGCTTGAGGACCTTCACAGATAAAGGGGCGAGAGAGATAGGGAGAGTACAGCTAGGAACAAATCCACTAACTTTTGTTAGGAATATCTTAAGTCAAAGAGAGGAAAAGGGCCAGAGAAGAAACAGTTTCCTTCGAATGTTTGACATTTATCCCTTCCAGCCAATACATATGTGAATGAAAAGAAAAATAAACACGAAAAAAATTATTGCAAATACATCAATTTAGCAAGAAAAGGTGATGAAGCTACAAGCCGCAAATACACTATAGGCTCAGAAGTGGCCTAAAGTTGATTTATTAAGAATGGAATGTTGCACTTCGAGTCAAGAGAGTTATCCGAAAAATGGTCAAGAAAAAAACAACTTTCAAATTGTACAATCCGGAAGTCATTTGGCTTATCACAATCCAAAAGTCATTTTTGGCTTTCAAACTGTACAATCTGGAAGTCACTTCCAGTTCCTAGACTCGGAACGACAAACTGAGAATTTTTTAATATGGAGTGCAGGGAAAAATATATAGAGGTGCATGAAGAAGCGGCCCATGCATGGTACCAATCCAAGAAAAATCTTGCTATCATAAGCCAAAAGCCCTTAATTATCAATAAACTTTGAAATGTTATGAAAGGAGTTGACATGCCAATATCAGGCATCACTAATAGTGAAAAAAAAAAAAAGTATTTCCCTTTAAAATGGCATTCAATATTTTAAGATGAAGGATCAACCTATATGAATGTGGATACGATGGACTCATCATTGAAGAACGTTTTTTACCAAAATTATAAAGAACATTATCATATTATAAGGAACATTAACATCATTATTAAATATATTGTTATAAGTATAAAAGTATTTCAAAAAATTAAATAAATCACTAATCATATTATATAAATTAAAAATTCTATAAAATCTAATTACTTAATTGATTAAATATATTTAATTGACATTATTCTTGGCTACCTTGATCATCAACCAGAACCTTAGTCCCACAACAAGCCTTTTTGGTCTGCTCTTTAATTACTACCTTTCTACCACAGCATCCTGCATCCTTGTTACCAAGTTCGGACCTCCTCTCTAGGAACTCACTGTTCTCCTTCCAAACCTCCCCATTTGAATAGACCTCCTTTTTCCAAATAGGAACTTTGGCTTTTATCTCATCTATCAAAAATCTACATGCCTCCAGTGCATCTGCCCTGTGGACAGATGAGACTGCAATGAAGACACTTGTTTCACCCACAGGCACCGTGCCTATACGATGAGCAACAGCGATGGAATGTAGGTTCCAGGATGCTCTGGCAGATGAACAGATCATGTTGATACAACGTATTGCCATTGGAACATAAGCTTCATATCTCAACTCCAAGACTGTTTTCCCTTCAAAGGTGTCACGAGTTGTGCCAGCAAATGTTGCTATAGCACCAGCTTGTGGAGCACTAACAAAATTCATGTATTTAGCAACATCTACTGGATTCAGGTTTTCCAAGATTTCAATAAGATTTTTATCATCTTTCGCAGCCATTTTCCACAAGTCAGATACAATGATGATGGAACAAAAATCCAACGTGATTTGAACACTTTCTTCCTTCGAAAATTAAAGTAGACAAGTCCAGCAGTTCATCCTTCAAATTGATTATAGCCACTCATAGTTCCCAAAGACCTGGTGAAAAGCTTCTATAATATTAGGTTATAATCTCAACATCAAATGACCTATAAATAAACAAATCACATATATATGTAACTGGTTTCTTAGGAACTTTGAAGGCTAGAAAGAAACCTTGGTAATTACAAAATATTAATAAAGTAATAGTATTAATAGTAAAGAAAATAGCAGCAAGGCTGGTTTCTAGAGTTGCTGTAGGGAATCACGACTTTTTAAGAAAACTAAGAATGATTGGTTAATTGAATATTGAAATCAGAGAGATTTGTATGCAGTTAAGGGGTGAAAGTACTTGAAATGTAAATACAGGAAGAGGAAAGTGGAAAGGTAACACATTTCATGAAGTGATTGGAGAAACTGATCTCTCTTCAACCACACTGGTTAAGATTAACGAAATTAGTAGTTCTACTTCTGCAATAACACCAATTTTATTCTGATCTAGTTTCTATAACAACCTAAAATCCAACTAGTTGTCTAACTTTCAGAGTATTGCTACACGGTCTACTAACATATGAATGGAGTGGGAAATTTTAAAAATTATATTAAAAAAGGAAAAAATTAGATTTCACGTGGGGTTCTGCTGCTTTGTGTCTAAGTGATAGTCTTGACCTACCTAGTTGCTATCTTCACATAGTGTTACTTTCTGTCACATTAAAAGACAATGATACTTCAAATAAATTTTGCTCCCTTTCAAATTAAATTAAATCGGCCAGAGGGAGGAAGGAAACATCTTTCAAAGACTTCAATACCAATATTCAAACTTATCCTATTATGACAGCATACAATCTTCATCAGAAGTCCGTGCACGTCTTTGTAATAAAATAAATAAGGATTTTTCCTTTAGAACCCTGAATAACTACAGTACTACATACAATCAGAGTTAACTACAAGAATTAGAATTAGCTAATCTGCTAGCAGATATGAACTAGTTGTTTAGTAGGTAGATGTATAACGCCAATGACTCATATTTGTATTTAAGCAAGATTTGATAAGTTAGTTCACATGGTAAATGTATTTCAACTCTTATATGTTTGTTCAACTATCATATCATCCCATTACATAGAAATCATCATGACATTTAATGTATGATATGACCCCAGGGCCTTTAACGCCATTAATTATTCAGAGATGAGACAAGGGCAGGACTAATTTCATTTGACAAATTACAATTCCTAAAACTAATTCTAAAATTTTAATTGTTGAGATTAAAATGACACTGCTACAATTTCGAGGATATCCATCAACTTACCCGTTTGTCTAACGTAGGATACCCATTGCTTCTGTGGATGAAGTCCCTTTTTCATCTTCTTCCAATTTGCAACCTCGCCACCTGAAAATACATTTTATCAAACATTTTACATGAAAAAGGTCAAATAATTGAAATTCATTTTGAAATTAGAGCACACATCAATGTAAAATAGACAATCACTTGCAGAGTTAAGAAACACAAGTCTAAAAAGTTAGCAAATGTTTTGGCAACCAACAATCCCTTAAAATCTAAAAATAAGAATTTCTCCCTCTTCATTTACAATTTCAATTAACAAAAAACTGATCTTTCAAGTGAATTCAGAGAAAAAGTTTCTGCACTTACTGGAGGTAAATTATATTCAATGCAACTGCTGAGCTTCGATGCTAGTTGGATTCAATTCACTGATTCAGTCGCAGAAAGAGAGAAAAAGGGGCTTTTGGTTAGGTTGAAGATGATGCTGCAGCAACGATTGGGACCAAATAAAAACTAACTGATGTCATCTAGTATGTCATTTCTTTCCTTCTGCAACCCATTAGCATAGCACCAATGGGGTAGTTAAAAGATTGGACTGTTGCTTTACTTCTTTTAAAAAAATTATTTTAAATTGTTTAATAATAACAAAATTATTTGATAATAAAAAATAAAAATTTAAGTTATAATTTAAATTACTTTTTTCAATTTAATATTGTAAATATGTATTATTTTAGATGTAATAAACTAAGATAATTTAAATTGAATTTAAAACAAATATTAAAATATCATTTATAAAATAAAAAACAAATTCACAAATTCAAATTAGAAAAAACAAATAAATAATATCTACAAAGATAAATAAATTTAAAAATTTATTATTTATAAAAGACTCATTGATTATTTAATTAATATTAATTATTTAATAGTTTATATATAATTGATTAAAATTTAATATTTTATGTAAATTAAATATATTACCTTTAAATTACTCGATTATAATTAATAACAAAATTTAATTTATAAGTATCAATAGTTATTTCATTTGAAATACTATTAAATATGTGCATCTTTCAAGTAATATAATACACCATTGCAGATAAAGCCCCAAGAAAAAAACTCAAAAGTAATGACAAGAATGCTTTACTCAAAGCATAACGATACTTTGTTATTGATAACATTTTGACACGATCACATGTCATTATCCTATTAGTTTATGTGAAAAATGTTTTAAAAAAATTAAAATGCGGTCGAAATTGAAGGAATAGAGGGTTTTGTTTTCACGACATTCATTTGGAGGAGTTTGAAAAAAAAAAGAGTGATTTTCGCGAGAGAAATCTAGAATCCTCCTCCCCCACCCATCACAAGCGTCCCTCTCCCCACAAGCGTTTCCGCCATTATCGGAATTTGAAGTTCGCCAGAGTGTCGCCGTTATCGTAACGTTTGGAACAAACGAACTCCGAAACCGCCATTGGAGGTGGTTTTTGAAGCTTGTCTTTGTTCCTTTCGATAATGTGTTGTTTGTGTTCGATGGGTTTAAGTTCTTTAAAAAACAATTGGGCATTTAAGGGTTGTTGTATTATTTGGGTGTTTATTATGGTATAGCTAAGTGTGGTCTGAAGTTTTGTTGAACATTTTGTGGTTGATGTGGTTTTTGGGTGGAAAGTTTGAATTTTTTGGGGTTTGTGGTTGTTGTTGGGTTATTTTGAGTTAGATTTTGTATTATGTTTGGTTTGACAGTAATGGATTGCATTAATGAAGAAGCTCATAACAATGTAAGTAAATGTCATATATTGAAAATGTATTAGTTTCTTTGAAAAATGTTAGTTAATGGTTGTTTATGTTAAAAATAATTTGTAGTTTCAATTGTGGCCGTGGTGCGACACCAAAGCTATAGTTGAGATTAATGGTATACTAAGAGAAAATGATCGGACACGTATCAGCGAAACTCCATTCAAGTGGTGCCTTCATATGTCTTCATATCGGTGAGAGTAACCATCTAGGAAATATAGATAAAACATTGATTTTGAAAAATTATCTGCAACTAGCACAGAGGTTTAACAATTATGAGTTAGTTGTCCTTGGAAAGCTCTTTGAGTTTATGTTCCAACAAAACAAGAATCGTCTCATTTAGAGTTCGGTAGAGAGAGTCAGCAAAGGTGAAAACTAAAAATACATGAGTATGATTAAAATGTTGATTTTAATAATTTTACTGCAATTAGTGTTGTTGTCCAAAAATTACGAATTAGTAGTTATTGGAAAGACATTTTAGTATATTTTCTAATAAAAAAAGAATCATACAATTTGGAGGTATGTGGAAAAAGTTGTAGTTAAAATATTAAGCAAATGTCATAGTTGACAATACATTATTTTCTACATATATCTTTTTCTTTTGATTCATAGATCTAAGTGGCATGCCTTCTCTTAGACTGATTTTAAAATATGATTTTGCATTTTGATTAGACTGTGGAAAAATGATTAAAGACATGGTTAAGTTGGAATAAAGCATGCTCAACTAATTAAAGATGATGTAGTTATTGTGATACGTTGAACTTAATTATTAACTCTTATTCCTATCCAACTCTTACATATCTTGTTTGATTTTATTTTTTAATTTATATTTATTTCATTATCGTAAGAATGGAGTAAATGTGAAGGGATATTTTGTGTGGTCTTTCTTCGACAATTTTTAATGGTCTTCGAGCTATACATTACGATTCAGAATGATCTTCATAGATTACAAAAATGGTTTGAAAAGATATCCAAAACTATTAGCAATGTGGTACAAGAACTTCCTTGAGAAAGAAACCAGACTTTCTTCTCATTCTTTCATTGTAATTAAAGTCCTATATATATTTTATTAGACTTCGGTTGATAAATAAAAAATACAGATATGTTGTAGATCTGTTGATATTGTTGTCACAGTAAGAATGAAAAAGACACTATTATGATAATGAAGTTTTCATTTTCCATATCCATCATTTATATACCCAACAACGTTTGACGTAAATTGCTTTTGTGTATGAACAACATAATCGTTTGGATAATAATTTATAAGTAAATTATTATATCAATTTGAAATTTTGAATGTTGGATTAAAATAGTTAACAAAATTGAAAATTTGTACATGTGTGCATACAAGTAACTCCGTCACCATGGAACAAACATTTCTATAACTCTTCATAAAAAAATGGGTAGGTACCAAAGGCCCAATAACTGGGGACCTAAGGCAAAAATTTTGCACAACGAGATTAACATAGGTTATGACATTAATTTATGAGTCAAGTTTTTTTTTAACAACTAATGGACATACAAGTCATGTTCAGCCAAGGATGACCACATTGATATCCCATCCATCACCATGTTACAAATATTCTATAACTCTTCATAAAAAATGGGTAGGTACCAAAGGTTAAATAACTAGGGACTTAAGGCGAAAGTTTTGCACAACGAGGTCAACACTGGCCATGACATTAATTTATGAGTAATTTTTTTTTTACAATTAATGGACATACAAGTCATGTTCAACCAATGATGACCACATATTTATACAACTCTTGGTGAAAAAAATGCATTGGTACCAAAGGCTAAATAATTGAGAACTTTAGACAAAGGTTTTGCACAGAAAGATCAACTTGAAAATGATATTGATTTTGAAGTGCAAATTGTTTTTAACACTTATTTGACATACAGGTGATGTTCAGGCAATTATTATAACATTTATATCGAACTTCATCCCCAATGAACCATTTTTTAAAGAGATATTGGTGCAAAAACTGCATTGGTACCAAAGGCTAAATAATTGGGAACTTTAGGGAATGATTTTGCACAGACATGTAAACTTTCAAAATGGTATTGATTTTGAAGTGCGAATTTTTTTTAACACTTATTTGACATACAAGTGATGTTCAAGCAATGATTATGACATTTATATCAAACTCCATCCCCAAATGAACCATTTTTTCTAGAGCTCTTGGAGATAAAATTGCATTGGTACCAAAGGCTAAATAATTGAGGTCTGTAGGCAAAGCTTTTGCACAGGTAGGTCAACTTTGAAAATGACATTGATTTTGAAGTACAGAAGTTTTTTTAACACTTATTTGACATACAAGTGATGTTCAAGCAATTATTATGACATTTATATCGAACTTCATCCCCAAGGAACTATTTTTTAAAGAGAGATTGGTGCAAAAACTGCATTGGTACCAAAGGCTAAATAACTAGGAACTTTAGGCAAAAGTTTTGCACAGACATGTAAACTTTGAAAATGGTATTCATTTTGAAGTGCAATTTTTTCTTAACACTTATTTGACATACAAATGATGTTCAAGCAATGATTATGATATTTAAATCGAACTCCATCCCCAATGAACCATTTTTTCTAGAACTCTTGGAGAAAAAATTGCATTGGTACCAAAGGCTAAATAATTGAGGAGTTTAAGTAAAGGTTTTGCATTAACAGATCAACTTTAAAAATGACATTCATTTTTAAGTGCAAAATTTTTTTTAACACTTATTTCACATACAAGTGATGTTCAGTCATTGATTATGACAATTATATAGAAGTCCATCCCCAAGGAACCATTTTTTCTAGAACTCTTGCTGCAAAAACTTCATTGGTACCAAAGACTAAATAATTGGGGACTTTAGGCAAAGGTTTTGCATAGAGAGGTCAACTTTGAAAATGACATTCATTTTGAAGTGCAGAATTCTTTTTAACACTTATTTCACATACAAGTGATGCTCAGGCAATGATTATGACATTTATATTGAACTCCATCCCCAAAGAATCATTTTTTGTAGAACTCTTGGTGAAAAAAAATGCATTGGTACCAAAGGGTAAATAAGTGGGGACTTTAGGCAAAGGTTTTGCACAAGCAAGTTAACTTTGAAAATGACATTCATTTTGAAGTGCATAATTTTTTTAACACTTATTTCACATACAAGTGATATTCAGGCAATGATTATGATATTTATATCGAACTCAATCTCCAATAAACCATAATTTGTCGAACTCTTGGTGAAAAATTTGTTCACACATGCACAAATTTTCAATTTTCAAATCGATATAATAATTTACTTATAAATTATTATTCAAATGATTATGTTGTTCATACACAAAAGCAATTAACGTCAAACATTATTGGCTATATAAATGATGGATATGGAAAATGAAAACTTCATTATCATAACAATGTCTTTTTCATTCTTACTGAAACAACAATCTACAACATATCTGTATTTTTTATTTATCGACCGATGTCCAAGAATATATATGACTTTAATTACAATGATAGAATGAGCAGAAAGTCTGGTTTCTTTCTCGCGAAAGTTCTTGTACCACATTGCTGATAGTTTTGGATATATTTTCAAACCATTTTTGTAATCTATGAAGATCATTCTGAATCGTGATGTATAGCCCAAAGACCATTCAAAATTATCGAAGAAAGACCACACAAAATATCCCTTCACATTTACTCCATTCTTACGATAATGAAATAAATATAAATTAAAAAAATAAAATCAAACAACATATGTAAGAGTTGGATAGGAATAGAGTTACTAATTAAGTTCAACGTATCACAATAACTATATCATCTTTAATTAATTGAGCATGCTTTAATACCAACTTAACCATGTCTTTAATAATTTTTCCACAGTCTAATCAAAATGCAAAATCATATTTTAAAATTAGTCTAAGAGAAGGCATGCCTCTTAGATCTCTGAATCAAAAGAAAAAGATACACGTATAAAATAATGTATTGTCAACTATGACATTTGCTTAATATTTTAAGTACAACTTTTTCCACATACCTCCAAATGGGATTATTCTTTTTATATTAGAAAATAGACTAAAAAGTCTTTCCAATGACTACTAATTCATAATTTTTGGACAACAACACTAACTACATTAAAATTATTAAAATCAACATCTTAATCATGCTCATGTATTTTCAGCTTTTACCTTTGCTGACTATTTTGCTCATAACTCTCTCTATCGAACTCTAAAGGAGACGATTCTTGTTTTTTTTGGAACAAAAACTCAAAGAGTTTTCCAAGGACTACTAACTCATAATTTTTAGACCTCTCTATCCTAGTCGTAGATAATTTTTCAAGATCAACGTTTTATCTATATTTCCTAGATGGTTACTCTCATCGATATGAAGACATATGAAGACACCACTTGAATGGATTTTCGCTGACACATGTTCGATCATTTTCTCTTAGTATACCATTAATCTCAACTATGACTTTGGTATCGCACCACGACCGCAATCAAAACTACAAATTATTTTCAACATAGAAAACCATTAACCAACATTTTTCAAAGAAACTAATATATTTTCAATACATTACATTTATTTATATTGTTATGCGCTTCTTCTTTAATACAATCCATCACTGTCAAACCAAATGTAATACAAAACCTAAGTCAAAATAACCCAAAATCAACCACAAACCCAAAAAATTCAAAATTTCCACTCCAAAACCACATCAGCCAAAAAATGTTCAACAAAACATCAAACCACACTTAACGATACCACGATAAACACCCAAATAACACAACAACCCCTAAATGTCCAAAATGTTTTTAAAAGACTTAAACCCACCAAACACAAACAATGCATTATCGAAAGGAACGAAGGCAAGCTTCAAAAACCACCTCCGATGATGATTTCAGGGTTCGTTGGTTCCAAACGGCGGAACAACAACGCGTATAATGTTGCGGTCAGTGGTAGCACTCCGACGAATTTCGAAGTTCGACAACAGCGAGGACGCTTGTAGGGAGAGGGACGCTTGTAGGTGGGTGGGTGAGAGGAAGGTTCTCTAGAATTCTCCTGAAAAAATCACCTTTTTTTTTTCAAACTCCTCCAAATGAATGTCGCGAAAACAAAACCCTCTAGCCCTTCAATTTCCATCTAATTTTTAATATTTTAAAACATTTTCCACATATACCAATTTGAGAACGACATGTGGCTGTGTCAAAATGTAGTAAAAAAATTGATGTCAAAGTATCATTATCCTTACACAAAAAGTTTGGAGTATCGAAACACTAAAGTCTGGCAATAGAGTTCGCCAATCACTACTATTCAGTTGTTAGTTTATTTCACCATAAAATAATTTTATTTTGTTGAGAAGTGTTTTAAACTCAGTTATATTTCTTTTTTAGAAAAATTTTACGTATGTTATCACTTGAAAAGGGAGTGAAATCATGGAGAGGTGTTGGTACATATTTAAAGTTTTGAAAATTATATCTGCTCTCTTGAATTTCTTTCGGATTCTATAAACATATTTCTTGCATTGCAAGTTACCTTCAAATAAAGGAAAATTAATTAAATTACATTTGTTTAAATTTTTTAACTTAGACGTGTTGTGAATGTAATAAATGTAATGTTGAGATTCCTTGAAATGGAATTTTACGGAGTTGGGTGAAATGAAAAATACATATGTTGAGAACCAAAAATACATGTTGAGTGGAAATGAAAAACGAAGTGTTTTAAACTCATTTATATTTCCGAAAACATTTTTTCATTCTTCATTTTACAATCGGAATAGAGAAAATACACTTTTTCTGTAATTTTTTTAATACTCTATTTTTTTTTCATACACTTTCATAATATTTTCAATAAAAACATTCTTTGTTTTAATTTCTAGTGAAAACGAGACATATTTAACTTTGTGCCCATTCATTACATTCTTATTTTGTTCTTTTTAATAAAACTAAGCTCTCTTGAGAAGTTGTTCTGACGCAGGTGCGCACGCATACCAGTAAAAAGATAAAAAACAAGTGAAATCTTGGCGGCTCCCATGTAAACGGAAGAACACATATCCCGATTCCCAAGACAGTGCCTCCGCAATTCAAACGGAATTCTCACCGGAAAACAAGTGCCGGCCACCATGACAGGTACTCCCTTCTTCAATTTCGATTACCGCGTACCAAGTGAAGTTTTACACACCACCGAAATTCACTTTCCGAAAAATTCGCATTTGTTTTTTTTTATTAATTTTTTAGTTTTTGTAAAGTTTGATTGTTTATAGCGTTCTTTTTTTATATTTATATTTTATTCTTTTTATGCTCCTTTGAGTTTGAGTGTTCCCCTTAGTCTGAACTGAAAGCAGTTTTTCTCTCTCTCTTCTGGGTGCAGTATTTCTGGTGTTGATACAAATTGCTGTATTTTCTATAATATTTTCTCTTTATTATTATTGCTGTTGTTTGTGTGGATTTACTATAATTATTGTATGATTTAGGGACATCATATTACATGTATCAATGATGTCACTCAATTTCCATTTCCTCATAATATTTAGGAGTTTTAACAACTTTTTCTTGTAAATTCTCGGGATTTCAAGCTCCATTTAGCTGTGTTTTGTTCTGTACGTGTAAAACACTAGATTTACTACATGTGTAGTTAAAGATTAAATTTCTTAAATGGTGCTGTTTTTTAAAGCTATTTTTCAACTACTTTTATGTTGTAGGAAAGTTCGGATCAGGGAAGAGTTTAATTCCATGTAAGGTTGAAGAAGACCACCAACCTCAGCGAGGATTTATGGCCGGTATAAATGTCCGTTATAAACCAGTTGTTCTCGAAGTGAACCAAAGACCTGGGCTTGCGAGAGCAGAAGGCCTACAAGGTGAGTTAACTACCTGCTGGGCAC
The DNA here is from genome assembly GCF_029865625.1 of Vigna umbellata. Classification (NCBI taxonomy): domain Eukaryota; kingdom Viridiplantae; phylum Streptophyta; class Magnoliopsida; order Fabales; family Fabaceae; genus Vigna; species Vigna umbellata. Next base: position 10,822,463 of record NC_142173.1, read on the forward strand.
TCAAAACCTGTTTCGGAAGCTGGAAAAACATAAGTGATTATTTACTAAGATGCCAAACTTGATTGATTACATTGTTGGTCTTGAACCTATTTGTTAGAAGAGTTGAAATTTGCAATCGTTGGTTATGTGCTCTGTTAATATGTTCCTTAATGTGATCAAATTTTCAACTAAAGAGACAAAAATTGTTATAAAGAATTTGAAAGCTCCTTTTCAATTTAATGTGCCGTGGTTTTGTGACTTGGAGCTTCACTCAGGTTAATTTATGAAGGTAACACTGGCTTCATACTTCACTGTGGCATAGCATTTGATTGTTTCATGTTGTCAAGCAGGTGAAATGTGTTGTTATCATACTCCTGCTGAGTATGATACTTGGTAAAAAATTATCAACATAAAATCCTGAAGAAAACAGTAAAATCGTGTATTATGTGGATTTTCAGGGATGCATTCTAAGGTATACCAGTCTCGTGGTTCTAGTGACAAGGAGAAATCAAAGTACATGGTTTGGACAAACGAAATGGACAAGTGCCTCACTGAGGTACTTGCTGAGCAAGTGAAAAAGGGGAACAAAATGGATAACATGTTGAAGCCAGCAGCATTTTCAGGTGCACTAAAAACACTGAACGAAAAGTATGGTATGTATGTCACCAAAGGACACATAAAAAATCGACTGAAGACATTGAGGAAACAGTTTGGGGTTTTGAAGGAACTCCTTGCTCAAAGGGGATTTATGTGGGATGACACAAAAAAGATGGTTGTTGCAGATAACTCTGTTTGGAATGACTACATCAAGGTAATTTTCTTACATGTATTACAGTATGCATTCACAAGTTTGCAGTTTTATGTTGATTGTCGATATGCTTATGTTACCTGCAGATGCACCCTGATGCAAGGATTTTTCAGGCAAAATCTATAGAAAACTATGACCAATTATGTATTATCCTTGGAAATGAACAAGTAATTGCAAGCCTTTCAGATAATGTTACAGACACAGATGTAAACTTTGGTGTTGATAAGAGGGATCCAGATCTTGCCACTGTATCTGAAGTACATCATGATGGAAACCAGACCAAAAGCCTCAGGTGGACAGTTGAAATGGACCATTGGCTTGGAAAGATTCTTGTTGATCAAGTGAAGAAAGGCCTTAAAGTAGATAAAGTTTTGCTGACAGAAGCATATGAAGCCGCTGTTTCAGTAGTAAATGCAAAATTTGGGCTTCATCTGGCAAAATTCAATATTAAAAATCGTCTTAAAACTTGGAAGAAACAGTATGAACAGTTAATGGAAATTCTGTCTCATACTGGATTTAAGTGGGATAAAAGTAAGAAAATGATCATTGCAAATGATTCTACATGGAATGACTATATCCGGGTATGTTGTCTCCTTTGGAACTGTTAGATAGCAATCACTATCTCCTCCCCGATCCCCATGTTGAGTAAACCTTTCAGATATTGCAAAGATTATTTGTTTTTTACTTTTTAATAAATTCTTCCCAAAACTCATCAACCATTGTCTTTATAGATAACATGTGGAAACACAAGCACAACAGCTGCTGTTTGTCCACATTTTTTTTTCGGAAATAATTGTTTTTTGAATACAATTAAATTTTTTGATATAACTATTATTACAATGAAAAATAATTGCCAAAACATAAAACAAAGTAAAAATTGTAATAATATATATATATAAAAAGATATAAATTTTTTTATTTTTATTAGTTATTATAATTATACAATAAAAACATTTTCAATCTTTTATCAGGACTGTTCATTATGGGTAGTTTCTCCTAAATAATGGAAACTACAAAGTTTGTTAGAAGATAGGGATAGGAAAGGTAAAAGACGTAAAACAATGTGTACACAAAAAAATAGCTACAGAAATCTTCACTATTAATTATTATAGATTAATTGTGTGTGGGTAACATTTGGGGTGCATGAGTAGCTTTGTAAACCCATCTTTTGTTAGTTGTTAAGAAAGCATCTTTATAGCATGAAATAGTTGTACTTTCTGACAGCTGCTTATTTTTAGGTGGTCTTCAGTAATTTTTTTATAAACTAATGTTAGGCATCACTATGTACCTTGATATCTAAGCTGACACCCCAGAGCACTCCAATCGTTTGCCAGCATAGTAAATTGATCTTCAAGTTATTCAAATAAATGATAGTGTTAAGAGTGAAATCATAACATCATATTGTCTAATTTAGTTATAGGCGTGAATATCTCATTTAAGGAAAACAAGACATCCTCTAATTGTGTGTAATGAATGCAATAAGCGTATATAGTCATGCATCCCCTAGTGTATTCTAACACATTGTTTTATGCTCGTTGTGCCTCTATTTTCTCTCTTGTAACACAGTTTCTAGAGCCCAAAAGACATTCTTTGAAAACCTTGTTTGCCCAGTGGATCCATTGTCCGTGAAGATATTTTTCTTTTTTGGTGAACCATATATATATCTAGATTTCTTTGTTGGACCCCGTTTCCTAGTGATGTTTCACTTTCTGATGACTTTTTAACACTTACTCACCCAAAATGGTGCACCTTGGCCAGATCTACTCAACTCCACCAACCACCAATGATTTTACAATTTAATTTCTCTGTGTTGATGATGGGTGTCCCAGAAATAGACAAAGCAGGACATGGAACAGACCCAACTGAACAAGTGGTGGCCATTTACGATATCAGCAAGAAAGAAAAACGGGGTTCAAGGAGAGGAGAGTCACGTACAGGCCAACAACCCAAGCAAAGTCCTATAGGAGAGGAGGTTAATGCTTGGAATGAACCTAGGAAGTTCCAGTGTGAACTATGGAAGAGATGATGACATTCTGATGATGTTCAGCCTGCATAAGCAAAGGTTGATGCTTTAAACAAACCAAGGAAGCTCCAATGAGAGCTGTGGAAGAGACACAAGGGCATTCTAATTGTGGCAGGATGACATGTGAGTTGTACGTGTGTGACAGGGAGATAATGAATGGATAACTGTTGCTCTCCCATTTGATGATATTAAGTCTCATGATCAATGAATAACCAAGAAGGGAGATATTTGAGGGTGAGCAAGCTCAAGATGAATGTGATGGTGGACATGTTGACTTAGCTAAAGCAAGTTCAAGCACTTGATCTTGATAGTATAGTTGTTGATGTACATTTTTCATCTGAGGAAGAGCTTAACATGATCATGAAGATGATGATGGTTGTGGTGTACATGTGTCATTAGATTATTGGATAGAGAAACTTGAAGACATTTGTCCTTTTCTAGCTATTTAATTCCCATCACTTTAACAACTTATGTTTTGTATATGCACGAATTTATTTATTTGGTGTAGTTTGAAAACTTATATAATAGTCATGCACTGCCAAATGTAGTCATTTTAGTGTTGTTGATTTGTTGTTGTGCGATACTTTTTCATATGAAGTAGACTCTTACGAGTCTACTAGTAGAATCTACAAATTGCTGAGTTTGATAACCACGATGTATAGTCTGGCTCTACACTAATGTATATTTAGTTTTGCAAGTATGAATAATTGAAAATACGTCTCTGAGAAATCAGAGACAAAGGCTACAACCTATGACGTACTAGATACAAAAGCAACTCTATAAAAGCTATACATCAAAAGATAATCATCATTATTCAACATATGCATAGAAAATCTTGCCTAATCATCATCACAATATCTAGAAACTTGGTTGTCCCCCTTATCCTCTGTTAGGTTTCTGGGTATGAAACCTAACTGTCTCACAGCACACACTCACTCAATAGCACCCAAATGGTAAGAAAAGAATGAAAATATGTATTCACATCAACCAATGTCATGTACAACCAGTAACTGGGAGCATAATCCCCCTCCACAGGATCAAGGTTCCTGTCTATACAATTGATATCAAAAACTCTCCCTCTACCAGACCCTCCCTTGCCTTCTTATAAAGGTAGCCCACTTCTAACTACCCAACAACAATTAATTCCTAAACTGAACAATTAATTCTTCAACTGTTTTCTCTCTCCTGCACACCTAATACCCATTATAACCTATCATATTAAATCCTATCATTACACCCTGCTGCAAAACAACCTTGTCCTCAAGGTTGGTACAGTAATGCTTGTTCCCATGGCTCATCTTCATCATAGGAAGGGAACCCACTGACTGCTGCCTCCAGTTCAGGTCTGGAGGCTTGGGAGGTGGTCTATATGAAAGAATTGTTGACTCCTTTAAGAGTTTCTTTTTTTCCAGAATTCCCATGGTCCCTATGATTCTTCTATATTGCCTTCTGACCTGGTGACCACTTACATGGGCCTGGATTTTAACTCTTTTCTGATGAATGATCAAGAATTCTTTTCTCTTCTTCCACCCCCAAAACCTTTTTTGTATTTTTATAGCAGCAGTACTGGCGAAGCCCTCTCCTTGCCCAAATTTGTTCATCCTAGAAGCTAAAAAGGAAAGAACTTGTTGATGTGACCATCCAATTCCTTCATCATCATCATGTTGAGCTAACTGTTTCCTCTGAGTGTTAAATTGCAGCCCTGCAAAGAAATATCTCTGCCATTGGTCTTCTAGTGTTTTATATGTTTGTGACAACCATATTTTTTCCCCACTCAAGACAGCTGCATCTTCTACTTTATTTCCAGCCATCATACTCACCCTGTTCCCACCATATTCTGCTTTCTTTCCTCTGTCTTCACCCTTCTTCACTGTTTTATCATACACATCACAACCTACCCCACTATCTCTCCTAGAAACAGCAGCTTCTGCCACTTCCTGGGCAGCAACACAAACAATGCCTCCATCACAGTTTTTGTCTTCTGCACTGATATCTCTTTCTCTTTCCTTCCCAGAAAGAGCAGCTTTTGCCACTTCCTGGGCAGCAACACAAACAACTTTCTCATCAGCAGCTTCTGTGATTTTTGCAGTTTGGCCTAACTTTTCAAAAACAAAACCTCTATCTCTTTTTCCGAACCCCATTATCAATGCCTCTTTCAGCCCTTTCCAAGAAAGGTTCTTGGTTTTATTTTTCCAAGCCCTGAACCAATAAATCGTGCCTCCCTCCATGCAGCTGTAAGCCAACCTGAGCCTCTCCTTCTCTGTAATATTTTGGGTGTCAAAAAACTTCTCAACTTGAGAGATCCATCCCAACGGGTCCAACCCCTCAAACCTGGGCAATTCTACCCGCTGCCTCCAATTTTGCTGCCCTTTGCCCCTGTCTTCCTCCAGCTCTTCCTGTGAACCATCTTTCTTTCCTCTCATGATAGCTTTCTCACTTCTTTCTGAGCCCATTATGTGAATCTTGATTTCCTGTAACATTTCTTTTATTTCTTGGATATCTCTCCTCCATTCTGCCATCCCCATTTTCTGTTCACTGACCCTTCTCTCCAAGGTATTGTCTCTTCCTTCCATGCTTCCACCCTTTCTTGATCACTTCTTGATCACTTCTTGATCCCTTCTTGATCCGGCAGTCCCCTCCTAAGCGGAGCAGCTTCTTGATCCTTCACCCCCACTTTGATCCGGCAGGTCGGACCAAATTGTTAGGTTTCTGGGTATGAAACCTAACTGTCTCACAGCACACACTCACTCAATAGCACCCAAATGGTAAGAAAAGAATGAAAATATGTATTCACATCAACCAATGTCATGTACAACCAGTAACTGGGAGCATAATCCCCCTCCACAGGATCAAGGTTCCTGTCTATACAATTGATATCAAAAACTCTCCCTCTACCAGACCCTCCCTTGCCTTCTTATAAAGGTAGCCCACTTCTAACTACCCAACAACAATTAATTCCTAAACTGAACAATTAATTCTTCAACTGTTTTCTCTCTCCTGCACACCTAATACCCATTATAACCTATCATATTAAATCCTATCATCCTCCCTTTTCCTCATACAATAATCCTTGCTAGGAGCCTTTTTGATATATCTAAAAAATTGCATGACAACATTCCAGTGATCAATATGAGAATTATGCATGAATTGACTAAAAGTCCCAATTGGAAAAGAAAGATTGGGTTTGGTGATTGAGGTAAATGTGCTTCTGCACTAATCTCCTATATCTCAAGATCTGAGAATGATTCACCTCGATCAATTTGTAGCTTTTGATTGGTTTCCATGAGACTATCAATAGATCTCCACTCAGTCATGCCCGATTCCTCTAAAATTTTCATACCACATTTTCTCTGATACCACAATGCCTTGCTTTGATCGGACTCCTCAATACCAAGAAAGTATTTTAAACAACCAAGATCTTTGATTTAAAAGTGACAAAAATAGGTGTTTTTTCACCTTGGAAATTTTAGCAGCGTCATTTCTTATAACAACAATATCATCAACATAGACAATTAAGTAAACACATTTCTTGGGAGAAGTGTGGCAACAAAACATTGAATGACCGGTTTTAGTTCATTTCAATCCAAATTTCAACATCACATTACTAAATTTCTCAAATCAAGCTCTATGAGATTGTTTGAGACCATATAGAGATCTTCACAATTTGTAGAGTAAACCAGACTCCCACTTAGCAACAAATTCAGGAGTATGCACGGTATAGATCTCCTCATTTAGGTCACCATGATGAAAGACATTTTTAATGCCTTTTTGATGAATGATTAATAGTGAATGACAACCATAGCAAGAAAAATCTGAACTGTTGTGATTTTTGCCACATGAGAGAAGGTATCACCATATATCCAACCTATAGTGTATCTCTTAGTCACTAATTTGGCTGAGACAATTAATTTCACCATTGGCTCCAACTTTAATGGCATATACCCATCTACAACCAATTGGTTTCTTTTTACGAAAAAGAGGAACCAACTCCCATGTTTGACTATTCAAGAGCCTACATTTCAACGATCATGGTTTGTCGTCATCCAAAAATGATAAGGTGCTTCTTGAACATTTTTTAGAATAGTAAATGAAGATATAGAGGAAATATATGAATAATACAAAGGGGATAGAGAATGATAACTCAAAGTTGTAAATAGGATTGGGTTCTGAGTATACCGAATACATTTTCTAATTGTGATGGGCCAGCTTGAATTATCGTCATTAGGATCCGTTGTAGGAATATTTGACGGTGAAGGGCATTAAACTAGTTACAGGACAATAATTCAGAATGATTTATCATTCTTGAATCATATTTCAATATTTCGACTGCATCATATTTGTCTGAATGTTTTCATTTTATTACCTCCAACTGGTATAATTCGTGATGTTAATGAAAATGAAAATAATCTCTAGTTTTCTCTTAAACCATCTTAATCTGTTGATGGCATCTCACTTTAATGCTGTACATTAAAGTTTCTTGATGTCTAGAAATGTAATTTTCATCTTCACAACATTCATTCTTTATTTTTTGTGTATTCAGATATATATTTAGATAGTGTATTTTATATCAAGATTTGGTTTAAGAATTACATATGTATAATTATTAATTATTTTAACCTGAGATTATAATGCTTAAGAATTATTAAGTATTTTGATGTTGATGACGTCATGATATTCGGTCTTCCTATAATGCCAGATGCATCTTGATGCAAGGACTTTCCGCGGTAGAGTTTTTGAGAACTATGATCAATTCTGCATTATCTTTGGCAATGAACCTTTGCATTGGGATGAATCTGAGCCTTGTGATGCAGTTAACTATGATATCAATGTTAGAGATCCTGGAAGGCAAGTGCGGTGGACAAGTGACATGGACAGTTGTTTAAGTGCAATCCTTGTGCAGCAAATAAAAAAAGGCAACAGAAGCGAATTTGACTACAAATGGAGGCCTGCTGCATTTGAAGCATCTGTCCTGGCTATTAATGAAAAGTTTAAGCTGTATTTGACGAAAGATCATGTGAAAAATCGTCTAAAAACATGGAAAAGACAGTATGATATTCTGAAGGAACTTATGAACCACAGCGGATTTGAATGGGATGAAAAGCGAAAAATGGTCATTGCAAATGATTCTGTATGGAATGAATATGTTAAGGTACTTATAAGCTTACTTTTAGTTTCTGTATGACAGTTTTTACTGCATAAGGATATTTTTTATCCAACTTGTAACAATTGTACCTTTTTGGAACAGAATAACCCTGATGCTCGGCTCCTTAAAGGACGAGTTATCAGAAACTACAATGAATTGCGCATAATTATAGGTCATTGTGATCCACATGATAGTCCCATGAGTGGTGCTTGTGCTACTATGGGTATGACTACAGACAATGGTGTTATGGAGGTTCAAGAGACAAACTGCCGTAGAACCAACTATGCAAAAGAAAAAGGAAATAGTGTGACATGGACAGATGAGATGGATCATTACTTGACAGAGTTGCTAGTCAATCAAGTATTGTTGGGAAACAAGCTAGAGAAAAATTTCAAGACCTCAGCATATATGGCTGTTGTAACTGCTCTAAATGAGAGATTTGGCCTAAATATAACCAAAGAAAACATTATAAGCCGATTGAACATATGGAAAAAACAGTATGGCCTTTTGAAAGAGATGCTCTCTCAAGGGAGTTTTGGGTGGGATGAGGAATGTAAGATGATTGTTGCAACCAACTTAGAATGGAATGAATACATTAAGGTATATTCAGTTTTGCTTAGTATTAAATTAGTGTCGAAGTTTCTCTTTTTTATTATATTTATTTGCTATTGCAATACTTAAGCTCCTAATTGGTTATCAAGTTTAGGCCAATAAATCCAGTGATATGGTGATAATCTTCAATTGTTACCCCACCTAGTCACTTGAAGCTGTTTAAATTAAACCAGAGACCCATCATAATAATAACTAACAAAATGCATCCACATTGCCTACGTGTCATGTATTGTGGTTGGTTTCATTTGCTAGCAACTACAACCACAACCTCAACTGCATATTTCACAACTTTATCCCGTTGCACTGCTGAACAATGTTTTTCTGATTCATGTTTGGCCTGTGGTTATTCAGAAACATCCGGATGCTAGGCATTTGAGAGACCAGCACATAGCGAACTACCATGAATTATGTATGATTGTTGGTAATGAGCAAGGAATTGGAAATTGGTCCGAAAACTCTGAGAGGTTTGATGTAAATATTACACCTAACTATGAAGAGCATGCAGAAACTCCAGCACTTGTGTTGCCTAATGCAGAGCTGAGCCATGATGATGATGCAAGTGATGAAGTGCACGGCTCATCTGAGCAAACAAGGGCAAGACCTTCATCATCACAATCACATTCGGAGCAACCGTCAAAACGAAGGCGCACTTGTGATGTTTTGCTACAAATGATGAGTGTTATGGCCGCAGATATAAGTCGGATAGCTGATGCATTAACTGAAACTAACAGCAGAGTGTGCTTAGAGGAAGTGGTGGAAAAGGTACAAAATATGACTGACTTTGACGATGATCTCATCATCGAAGCTTGTGAGTATTTATGTTTTGATGAGAAGAGGGCATTCATGTTTTTGAAATTAGAAGACAGATTAAGGAAAAAGTGGTTGATGAAACGATTGCGAGGTCAATAAGGTAGTTTCATAGATTTTATTTTATTTTATTTTTTTTTATGTAGGTTGTTAAAAGAAAATAGTTGCTTGAAGATGATTTTATGAATTTCTTCTTGGCATGTACTTACTCTAGGTACAACCTAGTTTAGGTTGTTACTTTATGTTATAAGAAAACTAACGTTAAGGGGGAGTGGAAAAAAGTTATGGAATGACAAGGTGCTTCAAATTTCCTTCTTCTGATGTTTGTTTATTGCCTTGTACTTTCTTGGGCAATAACTTATCATTGTTATTACCATGGGGTCTGATTTTGTGTTAAGTAAAATTCTCTTATACAGCTTTGCACTTGCCCTATGATGAATGTAAAAGTATCAATGCAAAATTTTCAACGAGAGTAAGTTTAATTCTTAAACAGGCCACCAAGTTTGTGTTTGAATGAATTTTGCACAAAAACCAGTTTGAGTCACAGAAGGTAGGTGCATATTTAGCTCATTTCATGTAAGGTTTAGTCCCATTTTACGCACGACTTCAATGTAGAAAAAAGTTGTTGATAAGTTAAAATCATTTTAAAATAAAAACTTTAAATAATTAGATTGAGAGTTAGGTGAAAAATTATAATTGATAATTAAGGTATACATGTTTTTTTACTTGATATATAGTAGTCCAAATATTACAATTTAATTGTTACTTGACTTACCTTGTCTATACCATAAAGTAATAAATAATTATATCCTTATATTAAAGTAAATGAATGATGCCTACACATGGGTTAAAGTTAATATGGATGATGCAACTAGAGGTAGGTAGCTTAGGACATTATGCTAGTAGTGATGGTTGAAATATGGTTCTTCCTTAATTTGTCAAGTCTTTAATAATTCTTCTATTGTGGTCCAACTTCTCAAAATTCGATGAAATAAGAAAAGTTGTATTATTATTGATTTTAAAGTTTCTTATATTTTTGGGAAGATAATAAATATGTTGATCTTATGGTTATGAATTGATAGTAAATTTAACTTTATTTTTATTATTTACTCACGCTAATGAACATCAAATTATTTAATAATTATTTTAAAATTCTAAAATTTTGATTTGTTAGCATTTTGAATTTTTTTTCTTCAGAATTTTAGTCTGATCTTCTATGCTTTTTCTTTTCTTTTATGAAAATTCATTTGATGACAAATAATTATTGAAGTTCTAGAATAGCAATTTAGTTTAGATACTAAAACTTCGTAACTCTACCTCACAATATTTATATATTTTCAAATTTCAAATGTAACTAATGCCATTTTTTTGAACCGATAGTGTTCCTTACTTTTTAAAGGTTTAATACCTCTTTTGGTCCCTCGAAAGGGGACAAATGTTCAATTGGATCCTACCATTTTTTAGAAGTTCAATGTGGTCCCAAATTTTGTAAAAAGTGTGCAATCAAGTCCTTTTTGGAAACGGCGATGATTTTTTAACGGAACAGCTGACAGGGTGGACTGAAGTTAGCTACGTGGCTGTGTGAGGGTAATACGTGGTTTTCCTAATTCGAAAAATCCTAAATTTGAAAATTAGGAACCTAATTAAAATTAGAATTAAGAGGGAAAACTCCCAATCTGAAAGGATTATGAACCCTAAATTGGAAATCCCAATTTCTTTCTACCCTCTTCTTCTTATGTCTGCTTCGTCATGCTCATGTGAGGGAAAGATATAGTTTTCCCTTTTCTTCTTCTCCTTCGGCGCTGCTCTGCAACCATATGGCAGCTTCCTTTCTCTCACGTTGGGACAACTCGCGACAGCTTTGGGGTGGTCCGCGGCGGCGGAGCTTGTGAGCGACACAGCGGCAGAGGCGCGACCCTTGGGGTTTCGATGGTGGTTCGCGGTGGGTCTCGAGCGACAGGTTTGCGGAGATCAACGAAACTTCGCCGAGGTTGGCCACTGGATCTCTGGGTTTTGGTTTTTGTTTTTGGTTCTGGTTTTCTGCAGGTGGAGGGCTGGCCTTGCGGTATGGTTCGACTTCTTCGACCTGGTTCGTCGGCGGCGAAGGACGGAGCTTCTGGTTTATTCCTTCAGCGGCGGTCTTTGGTCTTGGAATGAGGGGAACTCAAGCAAAAAAAAATTCAAGTATACTATGTTTGCTAACAATAGATTCATCTCTGTATGTTTGCGTATGGAATTCGGCTAGCAGATTCTATTCCTTCTAAATAACATGATTCCTGAATGCCGTGATCATTTTGGGTGACAAGAACAAGATGAATGCCACGTATCACCCTCACACAGCCACGTATCACCCTCACACAACCACGTATTACCCTCTCACAACCACGTAGCTAACTTCAGTCCACCCTGTCAGCTGCTCCGTTAAAAAATCAACGTCGTTTCCAAAAAGGACTTGATTGCACACTTTTTACAAAATTTGGGACCACATTGAACTTCTAAAAAAAAAACCAATTGAACATTTGCCCCCTTTCGAGGGACGGTATTAAACCTTTTTTAAAATATCAAATTAATGTCATTTTTCTCAACAGATATATTAAACGCATACTAATATTCAAGTTAAAATAGTCAGCATTAATATTCCCAAAACGGAAAGACAAATTAGTGATTCAATAAAAGAAGTAAAAAAAAAATCTAAATAAATAAACTAAATTGGTAATTTAATATAAGAAGAATGATATATATTAGTAATTTTTTTTGTCTGTCTCTCTTTCCATTGTATGTTTTGCATTCTGCGTTTATATATATATATATATATATATATATATATATATATATATATATATATATATATATATATATATATATATATATATATATATATATATATATATATATATATATATATATATATATATATATATATATATATATATATATATATATATATATATATAACGCGCGTACGCCTGTTTTTCAGTTGGTACATTTTAGTAATGTGTACCGGGTTTTAGTAGACAAAAATATCCTTATATATAATGGATTCTAAGTTTTAAGGTTAAGGGTATTTTAATAATTTTTATTCTCAAAACTAAAAAAAAAAAACCCCAAACCCTTACTCACCTCTCTCATTCTACTGAATCCTTTCTGTTTCATCTTTCACTCCAATCTTTTCTCTGTCATCCCTACTGTAGTCCCAATTGAAAAAATAAAAAACACCTGCCGTTAAACAATCTTACAAAAAAATGATTTTATAATGAATTTTCTTCTTATAATTTTTGTCTTATATAATTTTATCCAATTTTCACAAGCATAAAGAAATTGATAATTGACCTGGAAAAAAATCAGAAATACTCGCTGTTAAACAATTTCTTACAAAAAATGATTTTATAATGAGTTTTTATTTTATAATTTTTGTCTTTATCTAATTTTATCTAATATATATATATATATATATATATATATATATATATATATATGTTTCTCTTTATCTTTCTCTCGTTGGTCTCTATTAGGGTGATATGAAAGTTGTTCAACAATCATCTTCGTTTAATAGGAAAATGTTATTTGGACAACGTTTTTTTAACACTGTTTTGACAACGCCACGTGTCAGCACCTAATTGGCTCAGTAATTTCAAATTAAAACAGAGAAAGGGTTACGGGGCGAGGGGTAGTTTGGGATTTCCAGGTTAAAATTTTAAGAATTGGGTTTGGCGGTTTAGGGTGGGAAAGACGTTCGTTCTCTCGCTCTCTCGCTCTCTCGCTCTCACGCTCTCTCGCTCTCTCACTCTCTCGCTCTGTCGCTCTCACGGTCTCTCGCTCTCTCGCTCTCTCGCTCTCTCGGTCTCTCGCTCTCACGGTCTCTCGCTCTCTCGCTCTCACGGTCTGTCGCTCTCTCGCTCTCACGGTCTCTCGCTCTCTCAGTCGTTCAATCTTTACTGTAGTACGGACGTTTATTGGTGTAAGTAAAAATGGGCGAGCCCTGGCATTGTGTTTTACATTGTGTTTTTGGCGTTTCGTTAAGTTGAATGATATAACTGAGTGTGGAATGTTATCTTGTTAGGGCCGTTGCAATGGAAGGGAAAAAAGCAAGTGTAAGAAAAAAATTAAATTTTTTGTTTATATATTATTTAATTATCTTACGGATTGTAGTTAGTAATAAATTTTTATGATTTTTTTTGTAGTGGCGACTTCTTATCTCGATGGATTCATCCATCATTATTGAAATGAATCGTTTACTCCGACAGTGTCATGTGGATCGGATTAGTATGACACCATTTATGTGGTGTTTGAATATTAATAACCCTGTGGAGGTGAATTTAAAATTATTGAAGGTTATGGTTAGCAGGTGGGTTGGAAATGATAACAGTTTCAGAGTTAGTCAAAACTTGGTGCCCTTTAGAGTTGTTGATGTGTTGATGAGCTTAGGTTTAGAAATAGGTGGTTTAGAGATTCCCTTTGATGAAGTAGTTTGTGGATTGGTTGGTGAAATGTTCAAATCAAAAACCATCAGTTTGAAGGACTTGACAGACATGTTTAATGTCATTGTTGATGATAAAAACATTGAAGTCGATGTAGTGTGTAGGTTATATATATTAGTTTGTTTAGTTGTTTTCTATTTCCCTAGGAAATCAAGGCATGTTTGTAACATGCCTTTTGGAGTGTTAGATGACTTAGACCGTTTGTGTGTATATGATTGGTGCACCGGTGTACATAAACACATTGTAGAGAATTTAAATAAATGTAAGAAGAAAATTATGGGAGCAGGTATCCCCCAGTCAGTCACTCTCAGTGGCAATGTGGCAGTGTTGCAGGTAATATGATATGTAGTTCACTATTTTGATGTAGTGCAGAACATTGTGAATTATGTTTGATGAAATAATTTTATGATGTTTTAGGCTTGGGCGGTTGAGAGACTTTCTTTGCATGGTCATCCTTCGCACCGGTTTTTCCCCCGCATAATGAGATGGTTTCCGTTTAAATCAAGGACCGAAAAAATTGAAAATATTTTTATGACCGGAGATGTAAGTGTTTTGTTTTTCGTTATTTTGTATGTTAAAATGGATTGTGTATTTTGTCTGAATTTGTTGTGTGCTTTTGGTGCAGTTAAATATGGAGTGGTATATACGAAATGAAGATCGTCATAGGCCGGAAATCCGTGCAGCTTTCAACATGGATGACGGAGGGATGAGTGAAGGATCCAAGGTTGACCAAGACGATGATGAAGACGAAAGCTCTGATGATGGGGCATGGGAAGCAGGTGCGGAGGAGAGATTGAGGAAAAATAACGAACATATCAGAGCATTGAATGCCAAGATTGGAGTTCTGACTAGGGAGCTATTTGAAATTTATCAAACTCCAATCTTTCATGAAGAAGATGCATGTGCCACTGCTGAAGAGGTTGGGGGTGGAGTTGGAGGTGAGGAGAATGCTGAAGTTGGGGGAGAAGAAGAAGGTGATGGACATGGAGTTGGAGGTGAGGAGAATGCTGAAGTTGGGGGAGAAGAAGAAGGTGATGGAAATCAAGTTGATGACCCCCTAGGTGCACATGCTGAAGTAAGAGGGGATGATGAAACTGTTCGTAACATTAATTTTATTGAAATAGAAGATGATGGTGATGAAGGAGAACCGGAGGTCGTTCCATTGGCTATACCCCCATTGCGGAGTTTTGTTGGTGATCCAAGCAGTGTTGATGTAAACCAATTGTATACAGCAGTCAGCATCAGAGAGATGAACGTACACAGGTATGTGGTATGAATTGTAGTTGTGGTTGAGGAATATGTATTGTTTGTCATTGACTAATATTTGTATGTTTAGGGTTGTAAGCGAGATAATTGGCCAAAGCTTGAGTACCACTTCAATTTACACTTTGGCCCCAATGAAATACGTTGATAACATGGTTAGTATTGTCACATTTGGTTGTGTTTCATGTTATAGTTTATTTTAGTAATGTGAAAATTTTTTATTGTGTAGGTGGTGTTCTTTGCTTGTACGGTCTTTATGTACTCTGAGAAAAGGTTGTGCGGTGTTGTTAAGAGGTTTCATTTTAGTCCGTTATACTCGGTAAATAAAATTTGATATTGTCTCATATTTATGATTGAAGAAAGTATTTTTGATCGAATTTTTATTGATGATTTTGAAATTGTCCACAGCACCATATTCTTACAGATTATAGGAAACGTCCACAGAATCGCCATGTATTCACGCTTCATAACTATAACACTTATTTGCGTTCCGATCATTTTGGACTTGAAGAATTACCCACGGCGGACTTTGTGAGTAACCTTGAATTTCCAAATCTTGTCGACTTTTGGTTGTAAATGTGTTACTGAAATTGTTTATATTTTTTGTAGTTGTTTCTGCCATTTGTCCACGATGATCACTGGTGGTGTTATTCAGTGAAGTTGAGGTCAATGGAGATTTTTGTGATCGATTCATTGGGGAAGGGGATCAGAGACCGCAAAAGGATAGACACAGCCGTTGTAAGATTCGACATCTTTCATTGTTGATTACCGTGTGATTATGACATAACCCTGCATTGTTTAAGTATTTATTGTTTTTGTTAACTGGTAGGCTGAAAATATGGCACGGTTTTTTTGCATCCTGATGAATATACCGGAAGGTAGTATTGCTCCTTTGACAGTTAAACAAGCAAATATCCCATCCCAACCAAACTTGTAAGTTTCTTGAACTGTAGTGCCGGATGATATTGTGATGTATATGGGCAAAAGTAATCTGATGTTGTGGGTATATTATTTCAGACATGATTGTGGAGTAATAATGTTGAAAGCAATGGAAATCTGGGATGGAGATGAAAAATACAACGGGAAAAGCATGCCTGAATATACAACTGTAAGTTGGAACTGTGTGTTTGATAATATTGTTGTATGTCCTGGTTTGTAATGTGGAAAATGTTGGTTTCAGGAGGAGCTGCTTGGGATTAGAAAGCAATATGTGTGTGACTGGATCCTGGACAACGAGAACACTAGCAGAATGGAAGCCCTACATCTATACGGCATTGTCTAGGATTGCTAAGAAATTATCAAATTTTGACATGTATAAGATGTTCAAATATGTACCTAATGTTATTTGACAATTTTGACATGTATAAGATGTTGAAATATGTACCTAATGTTATTTGACAATGTACAATATGTGTTTGTAATAAGAATAGTGGTTGGATTTCGAAATGAATTGTTTTTACTTTGCGTTTGTGTTTGTTATAATGACAAAATTAGTGATTGAAAAATGAACGCAGCATTATAATAAAAATTTGAAAAGTACGAGAGCATTTTCACTAAAATTAATGGTAATTAATGCGAAGGATTTGATCAATTTCCGAGTGGGGAGATGGGTGTTGGTGATTGATGTGAACGCAAGAAGCTTGGAGTTACCCGTGATGAGTAGGGGGACTAAGTAGTGCAAGGAATGAGTGAGACTGCTGAAAAAAAGCTCTGGTAATCGTTTACAGGACCCCTGTAAACGATTACCCGAGAGAAATTGCCCATTTGTACAGAAAGTCCAACACAGGTACTCAGTCAGATGAACACAGGTCACCATTGGCAAAAAAAGTGACTTTTAGGCACTTCTGCAACTGTCTGAGGCCTGTGCAGGTGTTGCAGTGGTGGGAGAGGGTGGATGGTGATGTGATGTGAGGCCAAGGAGGGTGGGGAGACCCCTCATGAGTTGGAGGAGCAAGCTGTGCAAGGAATGAGTGAGACTGCTGAAAAAAGCCACTGGTAATCGTTTACAGCACCCCTGTAAACGATTACCCGAGAGAAATTGGGAATTTGTACAGAAAGTCCAACACAGGTACTCAGTCAGATGAACACAGGTCACCATTAGAAGAAAAAGTGACTTTTAGGCACTTCTGCAACTGTCTGAGGCCTGTGCAGGTGTTCCAGTGGTGGGAGAGGGTGGATGGTGATGTGATGTGAGGCCAAGGAGGGTGGGGAGACCCCTCATGAGTTGGAGGAGCAAGCTGTGCAAGGAATGAGTGAGACTGCTGAAAAAAGCCTCTGGTAATCGTTTACAGGACCCCTGTAAACGATTACCCGAGAGAAATTGGGAATTTGTACAGAAAGTCCAACACAGGTCATCAGTCAGGTGAACACAGGTCACCATTCGAAAAAAAACTGACTTTTATGGTAATCTGCACCTGTCTGAGGCTTGTGCAGGTGTTCCAGTGGTGGGAGAGGGTGGATGGTGATGTGATGTGAGTCCAAGGAGGGTGGGGAGACACCCCATGAGTTGGTGGAGCAAGCTGTGCAAGGAATGAGTGAGAGTGCTGAAAAAGGGGCTGGTAATCGTTTACAGCACCCCTGTAAACGATTACCCGAGAGAAATTTGGAATTTGTACATAAAGTATAACACAGCTACTGAAGCAGGTGAACAGGGGTCACCATTCGAAAAAAAACTTACTTTTAGGCACCATTTTGTATGACATAAATAAATTCATGATAACACACCATTAATAGAGATTCAGTTACACAACATACACAACAAAATGATACATTGTACGTTTCAAATATTACAGTTATCCATGAAATACTTATAATGATGTTCATATCAAATTACAGTTATCCTAAACCCACTATTGGTTGTCTGCTTGATTGGATGTCGATGGTTGGTCAGATGGACGGACAAATTTGCGGAGGATGTCATCCACATTGAGTTCCTTCTCTGCCCACATTTGATGTCCTTGTACACAGTCCTGCAACTGTTAAGCGAAAAGGACGTCCACGCACAAATAGGTTGAAGTCCACTGTTGAGAAAAAAACCAAAAGAAGAAAGTCAACTTCATTGACAAACACTTCAACACCACCAACCGAACAATGCGTGAGTCATTATTTACGGTCAAAATATTTATTACATAGTTTTTAGTCTATCAATTATGTTTAACTTAGTAGTTGTGTTGTTTCAGGGCAAAAGACCAAGTAATGTTCTTGAATGTGATCACCGTGAACAATTTGAAGCGGACACTATCCAACTATCACAAGATACCGAAATGGGTCATTTTGGATTTATGTCGTTGTTGTCAGCTGTACATAACAATTTCGATAACAACATCAACTGATATATACAACTTGTTTGCTGCTTATTTTGTAACTTTTTTATGTTTTTCAAAGTTAAAATGGTCTTCGATGAAATTCCTTTAATGAATGTATGTGATGCATATGACCACACCAGTATTTGTTATTGTAATCGATTACGAGGCTCTGGTAATCGCTTACGAGGCCATTGTAATCGATTACGAGGCTCTGGTAATCGATTACTGTGTTCAGTTAATTAAACCTAATTATCCCACTGCATAACGTGTATAACTTGCAATCGTGTTCGTAACCGCCCAAAACACATCCTTCCTCATATTCGTTTCGAAAACCTCTCTTCTCTCAATGCAAAACCCTAAACGAAATACAATGGCTGATCGTGGAACGAAGAAACAAAAGGCATCTTCTTCCGTTGGTGGACGTCGCCGTCGCCGGAGTCCAACCCCATCACCATCGTCATCCCCTCCTACGCCTACCAATGATCTCTTCTCGTCGGATGAGCAACAGGAGAAATATGCCCAACATTTCGTAAATCGGGAAATTTTGGAGAGTAAGTATCTAGAGGACGAATACTTTCAAGGAAAAAATTTTCAATTCTATGACATATTACACGAAGCTGGGCTGACTGAATTTGTGTGTTTAAGAAGACATTACCACCCACAATTAGTCAGAGTGTTCTATAGCAACATGTCAATATCGGATACGGGG
Organism: Vigna umbellata; assembly: GCF_029865625.1. Classification (NCBI taxonomy): domain Eukaryota; kingdom Viridiplantae; phylum Streptophyta; class Magnoliopsida; order Fabales; family Fabaceae; genus Vigna; species Vigna umbellata. The sequence continues at coordinate 10,841,590 of NC_142173.1, forward strand.
GTTATTCGAAGCGAAGTTAGAGGGGTCAAAATTAGGGTCAGCCCTAATCTTTTTCAACAACTGACTAATCTCCCATCTGAGGGTGTTTGCTACGAAGGCAAAGTTGTAGATGAGTGGAAAGAACAATACGATTCTGTCACTGCAAGGCAACTAGTGTGTAGAGATGATGCAGCCATACAATCTAGAATACTAGCGGGGCAAATGAAGGTTCAACCAAGGATACTTCATTACGTTCTCACTAGAGTATTAATTCCTCGTGCAACCAATATTGGTCAGGCATCTGAAGAGGATATTATGCTGCTATGGGCATTTTTCAATTCCATTCAAATTAACTGGGGACATCTTATTAGATATAAGATGAAAAGAGCATTAAGGGAGAACGCAAAGTTGCCGTATCCACATTTGATAACCATCTTCATGGAACACTTTCAAGTGCCTACTGAAAGTTATCCCATTTCAGAACTGAAGTTCAAGCAAAGAATTGGTTATGAAGTTCTAGCATCATTTGGTTATATGCAAAATGATGAAGGAGAATGGGTTCCCAAAGGCAATGCCCCCCATCCCCCCTTACAAGAAGGTCAACAGAATCAAGGACAACATGATGAACAAGGCAGTTCATCTACAACATTAGATAATGTAATCAACCGCATAGAACAACTGCAAACCTTTGTTGGTTCAAGATTTGATGCCTTTGAAACTCGATTTGATGCCCTTGAAACAAGATTTGGAAACATGGACATGGTCATCACTACAAGGTTTGATGCGTTGCAATCGCGTGTTGGGAACATTGAAGAACAACTGCAACACTTGCCAAGTGCTTCTGCAAACAATCCTGAGACTTAAAATTGCTTGTTTAGGCTTTCTTTACTACTTTTTAAAGAACTATGTAATCCAGTTCCTCCTTTGATCATTTGAAGTATTTAATAAAATGAAGTTGTTTAGTTTCAAAATGGTTCCTCAATTCTCGACATTTATTATGTAATGTTCAATTTATGATACACTTAATACCATGGCAGTTGTGAGTAAAAGTCAGTAACCAATACCACTTAATTCTAACCAATAACACTAACCAATACCACTTAATAACACTGCAGTTGTCTGTAAAACTAAAAGTCAGTTTTTTTTCGAATGGTGACCTGTGTTCACCTGACTGAGTACCTGTGTTGGACTTTCTGTACAAATTCCCAATTTCTGTCGGGTAATCGTTTACAGGGGTCCTGTAAACGATTACCAGAGGCTTTTTTCAGCACTCTCACTCATTCCTTGCACAACATGCTCCTCCAACTCATGAGGGGTCTCCCCAGCCTCCTTCGCCTCACATCACATCACCATCCACCCTCTCCCACCACTGGAACACCTGCACAGGCCTCAGACACTTGCAGAAGTGCCTAAAAGTCACTTTTTCTTCCAATGGTGACCTGTGTTCATCTGACTGAGTACCTGTGTTGGACTTTCTGTACAAATTGGCAATTTCTCCCAGGTAATCGTTTACAGGGGTGCTGTAAACGATTACCAGAGCCCTTTTTGAACACTCTCACTCATTCCTTGCACAGGTTGCTCCACCAACTCATGGGGGGTCTCCCCAGCCTCCTTGGACTCACATCACATCACCACCCACCCTCTCCCACCACTGCAACACCTGCACCAGCCTCAGACAGGTGCAGAAGTGCCTAAAAGTCACTTTTTTTGCCAATGGTGACCTGTGTTCACCTGACTGAGTACCTGTGTTGGACTTTCTGTACAAATTCCCAATTTCTGTCGGGTAATCGTTTACAGGGGTCCTGTAAACGATTACCAGCCCCTTTTTTCAGCAGTCTCACTCATTCCTTGCACAGCTTGCTCCTCCAACTCATGAGGGGTCTCCCCAGCCTCCTTGGCCTCACATCACATCACCATCCACCCTCTCCCACCACTAGAACACCTGCACAGGCCTCAGACACTTGCAGAAGTGCCTAAAAGTCACTTTTTCTTCCAATGGTGACCTGTGTTCATCTGACTGAGTACCTGTGTTGGACTTTCTGTACAAATTGGCAATTTCTCTCGGGTAATCGTTTACAGGGGTGCTGTAAACGATTACCAGAGCCCTTTTTGAACACTCTCACTCATTCCTTGCACAGGTTGCTCCACCA